>NC_056738.1:186884209-187184209 GCF_019279795.1 Protopterus annectens
GTAGCAGCTATTTGCTTCTAAAACCCTGCTGGGAAAATTCCATTAAATGCCATTGCTTCTATACATCCTTATCTACTTAATAATTTTCTTGTGCAAATAATAATTGCTAAAACATTTATTAGAATTAATGAAATAAATGTACATTATCTCCTTAACTTGTAAAGCCAACAATATTTATTGCAGAGTCCGTTTAAAAGGCATATTCTTACAAATAAATATGACAGATGCAAGTGATTAATGCATTAAAAGTTTTGCCATTTTATGGAGTACAGTGACAATGAATGTATTTCTGAATTGTTTTAATACTTTATTTTGTTGATTTGCCAAGCTGTCCAAGCACTTTTTTGAAAAGGTAACCATGGATCACATTCTAGTTATGACTTGCTCAGAGTGACACAGTACTCAAATGCAGAATGGCAGAATCGAACCCCAACCATATGATAAAGCTTAGTGACAGCTCATATATTTAGCTGTACAGTACCAGATTCGCACCACGGCACATCTAATTATTTGCATTTCGCTGTTAATGTGTTACTCATTACTAACCATGCAGTAAGTGTTGATCTTCTCGTGTCACCTGCATAGCATACCTAAAAATAAAATACTAAAAAGCATGTAAATTGCAAATAAACTAATATGTTGTATTATAGGTGGTTAAACTGATTGAAAGTGTATGCATTTCTAGATGAACATATACGGAAATAATTGATTATATGGAATAGTTGCACATTTTGCTCAGTACATCATCAGTATGGAAGTTTTTTCAGCAAGAGGGTGCCATCAAGGCATTACAAGTCATTTACAGAATGACAGTTTATTAGGAAATGTTTAAAGAAATTAACAAAACTCTTTCTCATAGTGCGTAATAACACAGATAAAATAAGTCTAAATAAAAATGCAGATATCAGGTGTTATAAATTTAAATATTTATATAAAACTGAACTTTAGCATGGCTTAAACTGTGCCATCTACATAGCACTCATAGTAAATGATATACATTAAATGAAGAATGCAAAACATCTACGTTCTGTTCATCTTACTGTTTAATTTGTTTCTGCTAAAATACTTTGTCTCTATTTCTAATATTACACTTCACATATAATGCATGTTTAAACCTGGCTTAAATTACCCATTTCAAAAGCATCAGGACAACTATACAACATATTTAATGAGAGACAGCCACAAGTACATTAACTTTATATGTAAGTAATGTGATTTGTTCCCATGTTATTATGGAAACAAGTTTTACAGTTTCAGAGCTGAAATATATAAACTTTGGAAACGCATTAGTCTGAGAAGGTAAACTTTGTGCATTATGTTATAGGTCACCATTTAAAGTCTTGCCATCATCAAAGTGACTGTAAACAATAGCTCTTCAGTTGTATATACAGACTAGGAACATTAAATCACTTGTAAAATGAAGTTAATTATAATAAAGTACGATTATTTATGATCACTAGCACTGATGTATATTTAATGGAATAGTTTAATTGTGAGGTAAGAATGTAAGACAAACAGAAACATGGTATTACTAATGAACTGTGTCTGTCTCAGCCACCTATGATTGCTTTTTATTTGAATGTAATTAGATATATTGCATTAAGACAATTAAGTACTGGCCACACATACTATGTATTGCCAATATATCATAATGTAAATCAATATGAAATCAGTCTGTATTTCCATGGATTATCTAACCACTGACCGGGTAGTGTTGCATTTGTTAGAGGTATAATTAATGACTTCTCAATTAATGTGGATTAGAATTAGCAATTTTACTCACTGAAAATTACAAAGTGTGTAGTTCACTTTTTAACAGCATCACATGTTCATGGCTCATGTCATATAGTCTCACTAGATCAAAAAAGGCATGCTTACTAAAAAAAATTTGACTTTTTCAGTTGTGGTTTGACTTTAGTCACTAACAGGAAACCAGGACAATAAGTCAGTAGTTTCTTAGGTTAATATGTTTGATGATTAAAGCTTGTAACCAAACAGGTCCTGAAGAAACTTGATTGCTGTAGGCCCTTAGTTTTTGCATACATATGCCACTTTGCCATGTTAATGATACTTACTTTTATAGTATTATGTGCACAGATCTGGTGTTAGCTTTCCCAGCGTGTGTTCCAGGCACAGACTTTCAGCAGAACTGGGTCAAACACTGTCTTATGAATCAGGAACATTTTAGCTCTGAACAGCCTATAAGCAGCAGAATATAATGACAGTTCCTGAAGCCTTTGTAAATAGTTCAGGTAGCTTATCTGCACTTACTCTCATGAGTTGTTACCGATAAGAGTGGAATTCACATTATACAGGTAAAATAGTGGCATAAAATAGATTATACTGTGCCAGTAAGTCAATTAAATCAATCAAACAATATATGATCATTGTACTGAGATCTTGACTATATTTCCATGCACCATATATTTTTTTCTTAATGTATTAAATAGGCCTGTAATATTTAAAGGCTACTTTTCAGTTTGTTATATAATGCATATCATGATGCTCATGGCAAAAATGTACAGTTGTTTTTAAAGCTGAGCAAAGAAAATGCATCTTGTCAACAATCATAATGTAACATTATCTCATTTAAGGCAAGTAATTACTTTAGTAATGGAAACCTTTATTAAGAGCAGAGTTGCACTACTTTCATAGGGTTTATGGCATCAAACATTCCTGTGATGTGTTACTAAATACAATGGTGCTACTTAGTAATGCAATGTTTAAGTATAAAATAGCAGTGCTCTGTGTCTGGTCCTTGTGTACTGCATGTATTTAATTCTTTTGATTGGTACCTCCCCATGAGGTCATACAGGGACTGACTCTGAGTATTTATACAAAGCACCATACCAGAGGAGCTTACCCTCCATTCATTGTCCCGCCACCTTCCAGTATTCTTCTTAGAGTAATTACTGGGAATCAGCAGAAATCCCTGGGGTAAATGTTTCACAGAATGATATTGCAGGTGCCACAATAACTCTCCACTTCCCTCTTCCTAGAACATGTGTTCATCACTCATTGATCTTGTACTCCAGTTTTAGGACTCATAGATCAACTGGGAATCTGCTGGGACCCCAAAGACAGGTGCTTTAATTCTCCATTTAGTACTCTTCATTTATGAATTTCATCTGCTTACAGCCATTCCCATAGTAACAAATAAACCTCATTTTTGGACACTGGACGAACTACTGCTACTGGTCTGGCTTAATGTTCTTCTAAAACTATTCAAATTAAATCAGATACAAGCAAGGCTGTCTTACTTATCCATCTGATAATATTTATATGGACTTTATGTTTAGACTTCTTTTAAACAAGTCTTCATTAAACCATCTTAAGCTGAATAACTTTGCAATTTAAACAATAGCTTTTAGGAGTGATGTTATTATTTATGCCACTTGTCACAAAACAGATATTCCTGTTTTATTGTACCTGCTATAGAACCTTTTTTCTCTTGGTTAAGACTGCTAGCTCAGTCTTGAAAAGTCTTTGCTTTTCTGTCATTATTCAAAACTTCCCACATTTCAATCTTTTAAACTTTCACTAATTAAATTAGTGAATGCATTTAAATATTTAAAATATTTTTACTCCCATCAAATGTGCCTAATGGATGCACTGCCCTTAACCAAATGACCCATCCATTCAGTCAGAGGTGAGAGCCAGGTATCCCCACCCTAGGTGAGAGTTCTGTGACCCTTTCATTCCAGCTCAGGGTGCATCATCCCATTTTCCCCCCGTTATTCTAGTCAGGTGGTAGAGAGTGGGACAGCTTCCAGATTTGGTGAGGGATACCTGAGAGGGTACCTATTCCTCCTCCAGTGGAGCATACATTCCTTCATGGCAGCTCTCTGAGATCAACAACTGTTTCTTGCCATAGAGAAGCATGCTTACACATGCTCTCATAGATTGTGTGTCAATGCACTTGGGTAATGCATGCTCACAATCTCATGCTTAAAGTGTGCAGCATCTAGGGCTGTCTTTATGTATCATCCAAGTGGTAAGACAGAACTTCCTTTCTTCCCCCAAGATAGACAAGCTGTCAATGACCTCTCGCACCCATCCTCCCCTACTACCTCTGTCAACTGCATAAATATCTGAGCTTATTGTATAACCCCAAATCCTACTATTACTTGAAAGTAATCTTGGAAGAATTGCAAAGTGGTAAAAACTGATATTGTTAGATGGGATTCATATAACTTGTTCTTTTTTTCTTTTTAGGGTTTCTATATTAAAAGTAAATATAGAAATATTTGTAAAGCTATCTTATTGTATCCTATTAATTCTCCCTTTTGTGTGATTTACAAATCTTTTTAATGGTCTTCATAGGGCTTCTCCAAGGGTTTATGGCATGTGAGACTATGTGGGATGTTCTATGAAAAAATAAATTATCTCAAGCATTGTGGCACCTTCAGAATTCCTTTTTAATTACAATATATCATAATCACCTTCAGATTTCTTCTTATCCACTTATGTTGTTCCATGTTTGCCATAGATATTTATTGGGTAATTGGATTTCTCCCATTTCTTTATCCCTGTCTAAATTAAAGCTACCTACTGTTTTAAATAATGTGTTTTCTTCTTTTCACAGATTAATTTCTAGCTTTGATTTAGCTGTGTTTATTGTTGTTGCAACATATTATAAATAATTCCAAGATTTTTTAATAACCAAATGACTATTGTTGACATTCTTCATCTTCTTTCCTCTTTAACAATGTTAGATTTAGTACTTTTTCTTCATTTTTCTGAATGTTAGTTTTATCTTAGCAAAAATACAAATTTATATTGTGTAGGTTTGCTTAATATAATTAACTTACTTTTGCTTACATTTAAAAAAGTGCTAACCATTTTGAGAAATAATTTCACTTTCTAATATTTATTCACGTTTGCCTAATCTTACCCAATTTCTTAAGTATATAACTTTTATATCCTAGTTTTGGGTTTCCTTTGAATAATTACATTTTATCTGACAGATAATAATTGGCCTCAAAACATCTAAAACCTTGGGAGATTAGAATGCAAAACAACAACATATTCAGTAGATGGAAAGATAGATAGATATATACAAAATTATAACATGTCAAAATATTGAAACTTTACAATGCTGAACTAAAATACCTACTAATGGTATACATATTGCCTATGTATTTATCAATGTAGAGGAGTAGTTTTTTTGATTTCAGCATTTTGACATTTCAACATTGCACACTCACTGTTATGACTTTCAGTATATTGCTTTTCAGTAAGTTGACCTGAACCCATATATATCGCAATTAGAAGATGTGAGTAACCTTACAGTGATGACATTCTGAATATCAATCAACTGGCCACTGACAAACAGTAACTTTCCCCTAAGTGTTGTAAAAAGACAGAGTACATCATTAGTCTCTTTGGAACCATATCTTGTACATATGGGTTGTGATGTAGATTGGAATCAGTTATGACTAAAATCCTTCAAAGATCTTCCTTTCTAAAAAGCAAATGGCTTACATTAACTTTATGAAACATTACAATACTTACTCTATTCCCACTAAATTAGCCTTTTTCTGACTTTATTATTTGCAGTCAGAATGTGCCTGGTGTTCTTTGTGTTTTAGAAAGTATCATTTGGTTAGTCCTTTATGGAAATTTTTTAATGATAAATTTAGTTGCAGTGTTCTTATTTAGTCTTGGCTGGTTTTTTTTTTCTTTTATAGTCAGTGATCATAGCAGGGGGGTTGTAGTATAATTAGGTTTACTTCAGCATTGTTCAACTTGTAAATAACTATATTGTGGATTACACTAGTGGAAATTGATTGCATCTTGAAAAGTCCTGTTTGCATTCAAGATTTCAGAGAAATTTAAGAAGACATTTGTTGATTGCAAGAAATCACAGATATCTTAAATGACTTTCTCTGATTCTTCATATATTTTTTATAAATGTTAAAATTCCTCTTTAACTGCTGTGTTTGTGTATGTATGTAGTCTTTTATTTTGTATTAAAAATAAAAAAAAAATAGGAAAGCAAGATGTAGGTGTCATTTGTAATTAGAAGTACATGGTTACACTGAACAGGAACTTCAGCAACTGATAGGAGACTGGATTAAAAAACTGAAGGCACATAAGATGACCTGAGTACAGACAAGACAGTTGTCATGGCAGAAAATGGGGGAATCAGAAGAAGCTGAGAAATAAGATAGAAGAGAAATGGTAGAACTGGTTAAAAGCTTCAAGTATCTATGTATGAGGGATGGTTGAGAAGAAGGGAGTCTAAATGATGATGTCAAAGCTAGAATTGGAGGTGCTGCAGCCATCTAGCATAGACTGTCAGGGGTGGTGAGTGACAGTAGAATGCAAAAGAAGCTGAAAATTAAGGTGTACAAAACAATGGTATGAACAATGCTTTGGTATGGCACAGAAGTCTCAGCCAATAAGATAGAATGGCTTATGAACCTTGAGGTAATCGAGATGACGTGCTTGAGATGGTTAGTAGAATGCATGCTCTGGGACAGTTGAAAAAATGAGGACAGCAGATCAAAACCAAAGCAGCCACTATTGCAGTGAAGGTCATGGAGAACAGATTATGGGGGTTCTATCACGTCTAAAGGTAAATAGAAGACTTAATGAAAAAGATTTGTGAGAGACAGGAAGAAGGTAAGAGGAAGTGAGGACATCCAGCCAAGAGATGGATGGCATGCCTGAGAGAAGACCTGTGACAGTCAGGTGAAATTGTTGAAGAAAGTAGGACAGTGGCACTGATTTGAGGGAGGTAGTGACAGTTAACAAGTCACCCTGACCTGGTCTAGAAAAATGTGAAAAAAAGTGGCTGATGATAATGTTGGTGATAATGATGGTTACACTAGTTAATACAGCCTCACCAAAAATTAAAAGGAAAATATCACAAAAGGTTATCGATGATGTTAGAAAACAGTAAACAGTAAGGCAACTAGGTTAAAGTACTTCCTATGCAGTAAGGTTTTTATTTCTGATTTCTGTGATATGAATAGCGAAAATGATTGGGAAGAAATTTTTTTTCCATTGTAGAAAAAGCAAGAAAGGAGGTTTGTGCAACAAATGGCAACTGTAAGATGCATCCACTAGATACTAACAATTAATTTACAGGCAGTATAAATCGCTTTTATATATGCACAAAAGCTTATACGCTTTGTGAATGCAAGCATTCCATTAACTTCATCAGCAAGTAAATCAGAAATCGCAACTAGTTTAGCAGAACTTCTGCTTCTGTTAACCTGTTTTTTTCTAAATGTGTGGTATGTTTCTTTGGGCAAACATGCAATAAGTTTTTATCAATAAAAACTTGTGTGAAGCATCTATCTTTGGTAAACTTTCAGGCAATTCCTGAAATAAAAGAAGTAAAATAGATCAGTGAAGCAGGTGAGAAGAAATCTTGTGATGGGCAAAACAATGCTGCAGACTGCATGAATCATATTTCTAATAAAAATTAAAGGAATATAGTGTTTGCACAAACTGGGAATAAATGTAGTATTAGATGCATAGCAAAAATGATTGCTATATATTTTCTGTACAGAATAAACCTCATTAAATCAGGTAAAGAGGATATTTTGTGTAAACTGTAAACAAAATTAATAATTAAAACCTGCATATTAAACTGTTGTCTATATAATGAAATTATCGATAAGGCACTCATGGATATTTTTCCTGTTTTCATTCAGTACATGAGCGGTTTTAAATATTTTTTTCAAGGAACATTTTATCTGTATTCAATAAATAAGGTGGGACTGAAACGTGTGCTGCATGAGTTGGTGCCCAAATAGCATAATTTCTGAGCTGTGCACCTCAGACCTGTGTGCACTATAATCTTGGTATGACCGCTGAAGCTAAACATGAAACAAACTGGGTATAAGTACATGCATTTTGTATTTAAGATGCCAGGTTATGCAAAGCATTGAATGTGTTTAGACAGTAAAAGCTGGACTAAACCACTTATGTTGAAAAGCTAGAATTGTATTTTACAATATTAAATATAATAAAATGATAAAAGTTAACATAGTGGGCACAAAGAGTAAATGATTACTACACAAGTTAGTATTACTATTTAAGCTGTATGAAAAATCTTTTAAAGAAAATGCTTTTTTATAAACCACAAACTTTAATAATTTCAGAGTTTACATTACATCAAATAACATTATCTTTAAAAAAAAATAACTGTCACAGTGACTAGCCTGGGTAACCATCCATGTCATATACATGCATACATATAATAACCCACTGCAATAAATAAAGAATCTCATACAAAAAGAAAGATGGACCAACAGCCATTCATCTCCTTACAAATCATTTAAAGAAATTGTAACATGAATGCAAAACCATGTATATCTAAACTCTAATAAATGCGGAAATGTTCAATTATCATCAATGAAAGCAAAGGCAAAATAAAATCATTGTAGAGTGCATATCTAAATTAAGCAGGTTGGCCGAACATGGTCAGTTTGGTAAGGGTAAGTAACAGATGAGTGCTCTGGGCAGCTATCATATATATATATATATATATATATATATATATATATATATATATATACGTATATATATATATATATATATATATATATATATATATATATGTATATATATATATATATATATATAAAACATTTCCAAGAAATCACAAAAAGATCTTAATTCAAGCAACAAAAGGAAACCAAAACCAAAAAACACACAATGGAGCTGCAACACAGGAAATGTGATGTTTAAGCCCTTTCATCCCAATCCTTAACAGACATCTTCAGAAATACGACTAAAACAACAAATTTTCTTTTATATGCTACCTAAATAATATTACGTGTAATATAAGTATTATATAAGTATTATATAAGGTTATGAAGAGGTCCTGTGTGTTTTGGGACTAAAGTGCTTATTTGTTTGATTGTTGCACTATCTTGACATTTGCTGCCTTTGTGATTACACAACTTACAAACTTATTGGCTTTGCTGCCCATGTTTTGACTACAACTTTCTACTTGGGATCCTTTTGAACTTTTCAAGATTTTTACTCATTCGATATTACTTGAGCCTTTTTCTTTGGTTAAGTATAATATGGCAAAAACCAAAATCATATCAACTAATACAAGTCAGCAAAAGGTATAAAAATACATGGTGATCTCAAAAGTAAATATATATATATATATAAAACGCTGTTGATTCAGACCGAAGTAATTTAAACCTGGATGTTTTGTTGCATTCAAGTGTAACTGCCCAATTAACTCTTTGTATTCCGGAGGAGTTTCCCATGGATCACTTTTGACATTAGCAGGCACATTTTATAAAATAAAAGGCAGAATTTTTAAAAATTCTTAGAAACCAAAGTGTGTCTGAAAGAGGCATTTTTGGTATCCTTTCTTCTAATATCATAAAACGTCCTGTAGTTCCCTCTCAGGCCCAGATTCCAAAAGAGTTGCTCTAAGTGTAAGTCTACCCTGATTCCAAAAGATTTGCTCTCAGTATAAGTGGCTTATTTTGGTGTAAGGCCTATCTGTAATAGGCTTACAGCATGGGCCAGATTCCAAAAGAACTGCTCTCAGTCTGCTCTTAGTGTGAATGGTCACTTACACTGTATGAAATTGGGCCCTTAGTCTTTCCTACGTAGAGACAGCTAGCTAAACTCACTGTACCTGTGGTTTTACAATCAAATCTCCTAATGCACAGGATATTCCTTGGGTAGTATGACTTAGCGAAGTAACAGCAAAGTAACAGCTGTCGTGTACAAAAGAGCACCATTTGCAGCACTTTCTCACAAATCCATTTTGCTTTTTGATATTAAAAGCCTTGTTGTTTGTCTCAGATATTTGTTTCACATTCCTAGACATGGATATTTGTATGATATTAGAAGAAAGAATGCCAAAAATGCCCTGTTCAGTCACACATTGATTTGAAGGAATGTATTTATTTATTTATTATTATTCTATTTTATAAAAAGCACCTGCCAACATCATAGGTGGCCCATGTGAAACTACTATTTAATGCAAAGCATTAATTTGGCAGTTACACTTGAATGCAACAAAACATCAGTGTTTAAATGATACAGTCTCAATCATCGGTGCTTTAAATGTAAGATCAGCTAAGCTATGGCATGCAATTTTTTTGTGTAAGTATTGCAGTTTTTTTTAATTTATATATCTATTTTTGCCTTTGCGTTTCTTTTACAGCATTATAACTTGTTTGGAGCAAATATATTTTGCTTTTCAGCCCCACCTAGTTGTTTCTGTTTTGTTATCTGACTTATTTTCTGTCATATGATATTGTTTTTTTCTCATATGATACTATTTTTGTCACATAATTCTTTTTACTGATACTGCTAAGGTAGCATGTAAAAGAAGATGCCTTGTGTGTTTTCTTTGTGTTTCTGAAGAAGTCCTTTAAGATTTGGGATGAAAGCCCATAAACATTAAACTTCCTGTGCTGCAGCTCCATCATGTGGTTTTTGGTTTTGTTTATTTTTTTTTAGGAAAAGCACTAGTGCTGGTACAAGCTGTCAGTATAGCTAAGCCAATGGAAGTAGCTTTCAGAGAAGTTTGTGAGATATGACAAGGTGTGATTGGATAGTCAGTGAATAAAAAACTGATTTCTGTGACCCCCTTGAGAAGAAAACGTGTTTCAAATGTGGCAAAGCATTCCTCAGACTAAAATGTTGTTGGTTTAACAGAAAGATTGAAGTAAATTCTATACAAATTTGTAAGTAGAGAAACATTTAGAAAATCACATGATAAAACTAGAGTACAAAATAGTAGCTTCTTAAAGAAAACTTGTGTTAAATATATTTGTTTCTCTTAAAATTCTGCTAAAATTTCCTTTATATTCTGCCTTTTTTGATTTCTAGAGATGATTTATGATCCCAAAAGATTGTAGGTTGCAGTTAGAATGGTTGTTGCTTCAACTCTGGCTGTTACATTTAAATTTTAGAAGTGGTAGGATGCAGATTTGAGCAAATATATAATTGTTTCTTTGAATAAATAAATATGTCTAGTCAGTTCTCATTATCAGGGTTGGAACTCTTTTTGGTCAGCATTTTATTTATAACTTACATAAGCAAGAATTTATATGATTCCTCTGCAGTTGATATTTTGCACTATTTTTGCTGTAAGGCTAGATGGATTTTTTTCTCTATTTTTGTACCTTACTAGATCTTGTTCAGTTTTGTACAAATTGTTTGGAATTTCTTCTTTTGTGTATGCTGTTGCTAAGTTAATAAAATTTAATGGTTCATAAAAATAAAATTGTCTTAAAGGTAGCCCAGTTCTCCACAATGCAGACTACACTACTGCCTGAATTACAATACAGTGATGTGTTAGGTAAATATTATATATACTACAATCCTTTCAGAGACACATGATAGCTAATTTGTAGTGACATTAAGAAGGCTTAAAAGGGACAAATGTATTTGACTGTCATTCCTACATCATGACAATAATACAGATCTGGTTATGAAAAAGTAGAAGCACACCCAAAGCACTATCTAACATGAGGAATTCTTTAACAGAAATATACGTATGTTATTCCTTACAGCAGCTGAATCACCATTCCTTAGGAATAAACAAACCCATATACAAGGCAACCACAACCTCTTTTCTGTCAAGGAACTGCCAGGGCCTTCTTATGCAGGTTTCCCTCCAACAGTATCATCTACTACTGAGTTGGATCCACAGCTACAACGTGAGCCAGTCTTTTACACACCCCCGTCCCTCAGGTTATGACCCACAACTGGTGTATATATGGCATCAGTGGTACCCATTTCTCTGTGCCCATTACTGAAACTGTAGATATCTGCCAACATTTCTATAAAAAGTTGGCAGAATGATTAAAGAAGTTCAAGTTAAAAAACAAAACAAAATAATAGTCATACCAGAATGAGCTGTATGCATCATTTCTAAGAACAGCTAGCTCACTTATCACTAGTCCTTTTGATTGCATCATTAATCTTTTGTCTGGAACAATTTCCCTCTCTAAAAAATATTTAGCAATTATGCCACTACCTAAGCTGAGATGCCCCACTAATGTTAATGGTTTTAGGCCCATCTCCAGCCAGGGGGTCACTAGATAATATCATGGGAAATATATCAACAGAATAACCTCCAGATCATTTCATCAAGTATGGGCTGCTGTCACATGCAGAACATGGATTCAGGAAAGAGTATAGCACCCATACCGCAAGATGTGCTACAACACAGAACTTGCATAAACATAGTGAAATGATTACTGAAATGGCATAATCTGTAGACCTTAAGAGGGCTTTTGAATAGGTGGACCATAAAGTTCCAATGAAGAGGTTCAAGAGATGTCATACTGATAAAGGCCAATGCAAATGGTTTCACAGTTATCTTCCAGCCAGAACTTTCCAGGTTGTGCTTTGAGAGCATGCCCTGAACCAAATAATCTGCAGGGAAGAGCATCTTAAGGATTGTGTTAGGTCTTATCCTCTTTTCTTTAGTTATAAATTATGTCATTATTGCATTGCCTAGTTTGTAAATTACAGTATATGCTAATAGGGAAGCAAAAACCTCAGAGCTGGTGCAATATGATATTCTAGTTAATGTTAACAAATGACGCACATGACTCCGTTAAAAACAAAGTGATAGATAACACCATCAAGTTTGCAATTATGTTATCTGGAAGCAATCAGAAGCTAATATAGTCTGATGGCCTTAATATATGTGACCCAAATGTCATACCAATTAGTCATGTGTCTATATGTACATATCTGCCTGTATAGTTGGTTAACAGAGTTAGTATTTCAGAATCTACAGATGCTCTTGCTGACAACTGTTTTTCTTCTGAAAAATAAGGCAATTATTCAGATTTACAGCAATTTGCAGACTTCACAGCACATACTGATGGACATATGGGTAGAGATGCTATACCTATACCCATCAGTGTTGTAACCACGACTAAACCTTGGGGAGTATCACAAGAAATAGGTATTAATTAGACAATGTTTAATGATGAGGTGTGGGAGTGTAGTATTTAGTACTGAGTGCTAGAGTTAGGTATTGAGGGAAAAAGCTAAAGTTGTCTAAAAGAACCATGACTAAGCAAGCACTACACAATTACACCCCCACCATCAATTTTTGCTATTATACATTAACACACTTTTCTAAAATAAGTTTTGCTGATCTGTAATGTTTCCTTTCTTTTTAACGGTTTAGATTAATTTAAATATCACTCCAGTCAGAGCTTTTCAGCTCATTATAAGCTGAACCAGTTCAGATTCATCTTATCAAGATTCAGCTTTTTTACCACACTGTGATATAGCCTTGGAGATAGTTTATAATAATCTGGGTGCGTGTGCAGCAGTTCCTGTTTTCATTTTGTTGAGTCCCATTTCAGTGAGATAATCTGTGATGAGTAGCGCTGGATCTACTCCAGCTGTTTTATTTGTTTCTATAATATGTTATTCAAGTTACTAGTTTGACATAGTTTATGACTACATTCACATTTCTCTGGTTACCACCTGTCCCTCTTTGGACAGTTATGTCCTGCGGAAAAAAAACCCTAAAAAATGGAAAATGTCCTGTGATTTTAGGACAAAAGATAAATCCTAAGTTTTCTTTAATAGTCACATAAAATGGTTATTTTGTATCTGAAACACCTAAATATTATATGGAATAACTTAAGCAACTCACATGTTACAAGAATTAGCTTTTATTTTGGCAAACAATGAAGCTCTGTCCTTTTCACTGACTATGGGTATGTTTTGTTCTGCAAAATCTCACATTTCTAAAAAAAAATGTCTCACTTTGGGCATTTGAAAAGGTGCAACCCTACATTTGACCCACTTGGCCTTAAATTGCTTACATATATTTTAATGTTTGAAACTGTCTGCATTGGTATCTTGCTGTGTACATAGTAAACAGACAGAAACATTGTCTTTTAAATATCTTAATAAAAGTAATATTTCAGTGCATTTTTTCACTTCTTGCTTCAGCCCTGCTGCCACCAGCAGCTTTTTGCCTAGTCTTAAGCAATGGGAAAGGATATAGTAATTTAAAAACTATTTGGCCATATGTAGCACTGCTGTTTCCAGAGCTGTATACTGTCTTCCTAAATGTTCTCTTTAATTTGAAATTGTTCTTAACTGAGTTTGTCATTATAACAATGCACACAAAAATAAACTTGTCAAGGCTTTCTCCCACTTTTTCCTTCAGTCCTTGTTCCAGACTGTATCTGTGACTTATTTTATGTGAAGCTAAAGTTAGCAGGGATTACTTCTACAATGTCCTCACATAGGTAGATCATTTGCAAGCAAAGAGCAGAACTGCAACAGTTGCTTACCTTTTCCACTGATGCAAACAGCCTTAGATAGAGCAACTTGAAAAGCCCACATTACCTTCAGATCAGGCACACATGTCCAGCACAGCTCGCATTGCATCAGCCTCATGGCTGACAAGTTCACATTACTAATGAATTCACACACTTCCATTTACAGTGGAATTCTACCAAATGTAAGAAGGTCCATGAATTCATAACTGTTGCCATGAAAAACACTGAATATTTGAGGGTTTACTCTGATCTTTCAAACTTTTTCATTTTTATGAGCAGCAGTCTCCATAGGTGGTGGAATGCAGAAGTCCAGGAAGTCATCAAAAGAAAGAAGGAGTACAGGAAAAAGTGGGAGATAAAAAAGATGGACCAGGCTAAGAAGGAATACTGGATGACTAGCAAAGAGGCTAAGAGCAAAGAACAATGCAGGCACAAACAAACTGTATAAGGTTGCAAGGCAAATATGGAAAAATAAGGAACATAATCAGACACCCTTCATAAGGGATGCCAGCAACAACCTGCACATCAGTCCACAAGACATCAAAGACAGATGGAAGGAGTACTTCCAGCATCTTCTGAATGAAGAAATCCCCATAGAAGCTGTACAGCCAAATACAGCCTACAATGAAAGAAGAGGAGGACCCCACCTTAGAAGAAGAAAGAACATCACTAAGGAAAACAAAGCCAGGGAAAGCAGCAGGCTCAGATGAGGTTACAGCAGATATGATCAAGATGTTAGGTGAGGTAGGGGAGAAATTACTTCTGGAGGTACTCATGGCAGTATGGAAATAAAGGTGTATCCTAGATGATTGGAGAATAAGCATAGTAATGCCAGTGTGAAAGAACAAAGGAAACATCCACAACTGTGTGCAGTGCAGAAGTTTCAAAATCCTGTTACACTGCATGGAGGATGATGGATAAACAAATACACAGAGAAGAAGGAAGGAAGATGGGAGATTAGCAGTTTGGATTCAGATCAGGATGCAACACAACTGATCTGATGTTTGCAGTGAGACAGATAGTTGAGAAGAAGCTAGAAATAAAGAACATGTCCAACTGAGCATTCCTAGAACTGGAGAAATCTTATGACAAGGTCCGAAGAAATCTAATTTGGGTAGTCTTGAGGTGGTTCAGACTTCCAGAAACATTAGTAGAATTAGTGCAAGCTGTGTACAAGGACCCAATGGTTCAAGTATGAATAGCATTCAGTCTCACAGAAGGATTCCCATTGGGAGTGGGTGTACAGCAGGGTTCAGCTCTGAGATCACTGTTATTCATACTGGTGATGGACTAAATTAGCAAACAGATCAGAGGGGACAGATCAATGAAGTTTTTGTACGCAGATAATGTGGTGTCACAGGCAGACTCTGAGCAAGACCTCCAGCAAAGGATAGGGGAGTGGAATGCAAAACTGAAGGCACATGGGGTGGAACTGAATACAGATAAGACAGGTGTAATGGCACCAAATGTGGAAATCAGAAGAAGCTGAGAATTGAAATGGAAGGGAAAACAGTGAAACAGGACAAATCTTTAAGTATCTGGGAAGGGTGGGTGAGGAAAAGGGAAGCCAACGTTAGAATCAGAGAGGCTGCAGAAGCTGGCACAGAGTGTCAGGAGTCATGTATGACAAAATAATGTCAAAGAAGCTTTAAAGAAAGGTGTCCAGACTAGTACAATTGTATGGTACAGAAACCTGAGCAGTAACGGTAGAGGAGTTGAGAAAACTTGAGATGATAGAGATGAAGTGTCTGAGACATGTGGTAGAATGCCCATTATGGGACAGACAAAGAAATTAGGACATCAGAACAGAAGCTAAAGTAGCTTCAATTGCAGAGAAGGTCTAAGAGAACAGATTACAGTGGTTTGGGCACATGTGCAGGAAAGCAGAAGACACTCTGGTGAAGAAGATTTAAGACAGACAGGAAGAAGGCAGGAGGAAACAAGGGTGTGTAGCAAATGGATGGATTGTGTGAGAAAAGACCTGCAATAATCGGGTGTGACTGTCAAAGAAGGTAGGCATGTGGCACTGAATCAAGAGAGAGATGGTTACAGTTGACACAACACCCCAATCTCATGTAGAAAAAAAAGGGAGGTTGTTGATGATATTGATGAATCTCCAATTCCTATTCCTCACACTTCTTTGCAATTTCACTCAATTTAGTTTTATAAACTTCTGGTTGCAAAGCATCTCTTGATTCATTCTCAGTTTTAGCAATCTCATCAACTAGTCTTGAGTGTTTATATTCACCAAATTCTGTAAACATTTTCACCCAGTTGTTAGTAAAATTTAAACTCACCTATTGCTAATGCTTGTAAAGTTCTGTATCATCTTTAGGGAAAGGAAATGTGGACATTCATCAATTCTCAACCCCATGGCAAAATACTCATGGTTATGTATTGCTACAATTATTTTAACAGAAACATATTAACTTCTGTATGCTCAGTAACAGTTCTGCAGCTAGTCTATATGATTCCATGGAAACAATCTGATAAAGAGAAACTGGCTGCCTGGTTCTCATGTCTCCATGGAGACAATCTAATACAGAGAAACTGGCTACAGTCTGATGGAGAGTGACTGGCTGAGGAAAAAAAGAAAAGAAAAATTGGCTAGGAGATAATGCTCACTGAAAGCATTCAGGGTTTTTCCAAAAGTAGATAATGTTCTCTGAAAGTATTCAGGGGCTTTCCCAAGGTAGTTAATGTTCTATGAAAACATTCAGGGGTTTTCCTAGCTGGGAGAGCTATAAAGATACAACAAAACCAATCAGCACTTAGTAGAAGCACAGGCAGCACCATGAGTCTTAGCATGGATGACCTTTCATTTAGATTAACTTGTCTGTGATTGTGGCTGTCAGTTTGGGACTTTTGTTCCTATTAGGAGGGTAAAACTTCAATATTTAAAGGTGTACATAATTTTGTGTGTTAGTGTTAAGTTAATAGGTTTTAGGGGGTATTGGAGCTGTGTTTGTTTTTTTTTTTTTTTTGTTTGTTTGAGGACTTTCAATAAAACAAAAAGTGTTATAAGATGTGACATAGGCTCAAATATATATGACAAATAACTGTAAAAAAATTCAATTTGCCAAACGGTGTATGCATGTAACACAAAAGCTGGAACTAGACATTTAACAAAAAGGTCTTATACATAAAAGTGGGAATAATAGCTTTTTAATACAATGATGCTTTCTTTAATGTCTTTAAATGTAAATGGCCTCACAGATAAATACAAACAAGAAGGAGTAGTGAACTATATTAAAAAGTGTAGAGTGTAAATAGCTATGTTACAGGAGACACACACAGAAAGAAATTAACATGTTAATTTGATAAAGAAAGGGTTTCAGGATTGTTATTCAATGGAATACCTGGGTCAAAAGAAAACAGGAGTACTTATATTAATTGCAAGAAGAGCTTCAATAGTGATAAACGACGATAAAAAGGTATTAATGGCAGATTTGTAGTGCTAAGGGGCTACTGGCAAGGGAGGAGGATTATACTGGCATGTATTTACATTCCACCTAAAGCTGTTATAATGGAGTTTAAGAAAATTCTGGGAGAAATATTCAGTTTACAGCAAGGAATATTACTTATTGGTGGGGACTAGAATTTGATTTGCAGCAGTGAATATGTGTCTGGGTGCCCCAGAAGGGAAAATATAACAAAGGAGGGTAGATTTTTGAAAAAAGTTATGAAAATATTTGGCATGGAAGATGCAAATTCAATAATAGGAGTTCAGAGTGAATTTACATATTATTCCCCAAGATATAAAAACTGGGCTAGGCTAGACAGAATTTACAATTCACAGGAACATGTGCATTTAATTGAAGGTCTTGATACCCACCCAATAACTATTTCAGATCATGCACCAATAATAGCTAAAATAAAAACACAGGGTAATGAAATAAAAATGAGACATTGGCACTTTCCCACCTATTTGTTGAAAAGAGAAGAATTTAAGGAATGGGTAGTAGAGATTATTCAGGAGCTGTTAGAGAGGATAGAAATTTCTTCTGAAAATGTAGCTAGGGAGTGGGATAAAATTAAGGTGGAGTTTAAAAATCGGGTGGAAATAAAAGAAAGGGAGCTATGGTTCAGAAGTAACAAGAATTATTTAGAGGGACTGCCAAATGTTTAAGTATTGCAGAATAGGGGGACTCTCACAGAACAAGAAGAGGATCAACTGCAAAATGCTCTGCAGAAAATAATGGATTACCTTGATAATATGCATGAGCTTAGAAAGATTGCTGTTAAGCAACTGTTTTTTGATAATGACACTAGAGCACCAAAACTTTTAGCACAACAACTCAGGCAACAGAAAGTAGAAATGGCTGTCGCCAAACTTAGGGGGCCTATAACAAAGAAGGTAACAAGAGATTCTGTAGAGGTATTAGAAATATTTTGGAAATTCTATGAGAGTCTCTATGAAGTAGAGAAATATGAAAATCAAAAAATGATACAAATGGAAATGTTTGTGGAAGAATTAAATATGCCAAGATTAGAGGTAGATGATGCTCAATTACTAACAGTTAGGATAGGAGGAGATGTGATAAAAATTGTGATGTATAACCAATCTACAGCAAAGTCCCCAAGAATAAACGGTATTCCTGTGGAAGTTTAGAAGGTAGGTGGAAAAAAAATGATAAGGATCTGGAAGGTTTTGTATAACAGTATCTTAAGAAGAGGAGAAGTACCACCATCCTGGAAGAAAGCGGTGGTAGCTGCGATACCTAACAAGGGTAAAGATCCAGCATATCCAGCTTCATAAAGGCCCATTTCGGTACTAAACCATAATTATAAAGTGTTCATGTCTATAATGGCTAAAAGAATGGCAAAAGTAATGCCAAAACTGATAGATATGGATCAGTGTGGTTTTGTGGAGGGGGCAAACATTTGACAACATTAACAGAACATTGATGATCCAGAGGGAAGCAGACTGTAAGAAAATACCATTGTTGTTGATGGGTCTTGATGCAGAGAAAGCATTTGACAGAGTAAGCTGGGACTTTATGAGCAGGACAACGGAAGCACTTGCATTTCCTGAAAAAAATATAAGGTTGAATAGGAGAATATATGATGGATCAGAGGTGAAAATTAAAATGGGTGGGGGTCCGCTCTGATAATTTCTGTTTGAGCAGAGGAACCAGGCAGGGGTGTACTCTTTCCCTTTATTATTTGCATTATATTTAGAAGCATTGCCAAAGAAAATAAGGAACTCAGAAATTCAAGGATATAATTGATATGGTAGTCAAGAAAAGCTGGCTTTATTTGCAGATGATATTATTTTGTATGTGACAAAACCAGAAAAAGACATTAAGGTGTTGTGGAACATTTTGCGACACTTTCAGATATTTTCAGGATACAAAATTAATGAAGTTAAAACAAAGGCAATAGTGGTAAATTATGTACCAACACATGAATTGTTTCAGGAATACCCATATTTATGGGGGACATGATAAAATGAAATATTTAGGAATATATATTAAAAATGATTCTAGTGTGGCAGCTAAGGATATGTGGGAAGAGATTAAACAAAAGATAATAAAAAACTGAGAAAATGGAAGCTTTGTTATATGCATATGGATAGTAAGATACAAGCATTTAAAATGTTTTAGTCCCTTTAGTCTTATACCCAGGTCAGGCATGTATTTATCAAACAGAGGAGAAGTTGTGGATAGCAGTTAATAAACAGTTGAAGGACTTTATCTGGGAGGTGAAGATGGCAAGAGTCAAGTGGGATAAGCTGATTCTTCCAGTAGAACAGGGCAGATTGGGATTACCCAATTTGAAGGGGTATTTCAGAGCTACACAGTTAAGACTCCTATACATAGCATAAACAGAAAACTATAATTCAAAGTGGAAAGGGATGATGATGAAACATGGGGGAAGCTCAAGAAACAAGGAGAGACTGGGATTTTTGATGCAGGCCTTTAAGAAGAATAACAATAATCATACAGAATATTATATCCATAAAGTAGTAGAAATTATTCTAAGAACTAAGCCAACACAGGAATGGAGAAAGGAGATTCTGCTGATAGGGATAACTACAATTAGGGATACAGACAATAGGCAAGAGAGGGACAGAAAGTATTGGGGAAAACTGACAAAGGAACCAAGGTATTGGGAGCAAATAACTAGACAGGGAAAGATGGTAGAATGGGAAGATGCCAAGAATTTATTTGACTTGCAGGTTAGAGACTGCCTTCCCTAGCAGGGATTGATATCATAGTATAGGCAAAGAGAAAGAAATAGGAGGGTCCTATATGAAAGACCATCACTGGAAGTGTTTTTAATAGAATCTAGAAGAGAAGGTGCCATTAAAAAGGAATAACTAGTACAGCATATAAAATATTGCATGATAACTATAAGAGTCAATCAGAGAAGGTTAGAAGGGATTGGGAAAAGAGACTGGATAAGCAATTCACAAAGAAACAAAGGGAGGATATATGCATCTCTCCCAAACACGCAACAAAATCTAGATGATTTAGGATTTTTGCCTGGAAATGTTTACATAGATATTTTTATACTCCAAGTAGACTCCAGAGGATTGTTTTCTCAGGCAGACAGTAAATGTTGGAGGTGTGAAGGGGAGGAAAGAGGTAATTGGGAACATATTTTTTGGGAGTGCAGTGAGTTGATGAACTTTAAGGATTCCCTGTGGGATGCATGATCAGAGATGCTGGGTGAGCAGATTGGTCTAATGAGGAGATGATTTTTCTGGGCTATGATACAGAATCGGAATTGCCGAGACATGTTAACGCCTTCCTGTGTCTAATATTGGTGGCTGCCAAAAAGCAGTTACTAGAAAATGGAAATCAAAATTTAAACTAGCTATACTGGAAGTAGTGAATATAGTCACTGAGATAAAACAACTGGAATTGAAATCTTTAGAAAAGGGTAGGAGCAAACTACACAGGAAAAATGGGAATTGTGGGAGCATTACATATGAGGAATGAATGAGTTCTAAAAGGCGGCAGGACTTAAATGAGCTAGGTAATGTTTGAGTGAGAAAGATTGGGTAGATTATAAGTGATGTATAATGTTTGCAACTGGGAGTGTGTCAGTATGGTTTGTGATGTCAAATGCTTATGACTAGAATTGTGTCAATGTGGTTTATTTTCATTTATATAAATGTATGATTGCCTGTGTAGTAAGTGATGGTTTAATAAAGATATTTTTTGTTTAAAAAAAGGCAGGAATTGAATAATTTATGTAATGTTGCTTAGGTTATATGATATATAGCAATATATGTGAAGTATGTTTATTATGTTAATATAGTTTAATTACTTTTATATGAATGTAAATTTGCCTGTGCCATAAATGATTATTCAATAAAGGTGTTTGGGGAAAAAAATAAAAGCATTAACTTCCTTCTTGTGAGCAAACTATAATTCATTCACCTCATGTGAGCCAGATCATGGTTGAATACAGCCCAAGGGAGGTGTTTGAGATAAAGCCTAACTCCTGAGCACCTCCCAAGGGAGGTGTTTGAGGTAAAATCTAGCTCCTGAGCATTTTCCATGGAAAGTGTAAGAGGTATAGCCTACCACAAGGATGCTCAAGTATAAATCCAGGCTGTGTTAGAGGGCTTATATCTCTCAGTGTACACAGGAACATCTCAAGTTTCCACAGGATGTGCAGAGGACTGTTACTAGGGCTAGGAGAGTATAGTCCACCCTGTACTGCTTGCTACCATTGCAACTCTCACTAGAGCAAGCAATTTCAAAAACAAATGAATGAATGATAAATAAATGAGTGTGTTATACCTTATTAAATGTTCTATTTTTAAACATCATAGACTTTAATTAACAAATTTAAATTGACCAGAAATAAAGATTTTTATAACCATGAGCTATGATGTCACTGCAAAAAATATTACATAACATCTTAACAAGACGCTTATTACATACTTTTAAAACCTCAGAGCCGACTGCAGTGTTGCTGAGCATTTTTCATACCCTTCTACTGCATATCATAGAAGGACTGAAGGAATCAGATGTTTTTCAAAAACAAGGTAATGCTCCTGTAATAGAATATAAAGTTGTTTGTTTTCTCATGTGTCAGTGTATCACTTTGTACTTTATTATGATAAGTATTTCATTAGAATGCAGTGGTGCTATAAGGCAGTGTTTAGTTAAAATGTTTTATAATGTGATGCAACTGATAATTCTAATATACAGATAACAGCACTGAATATGCGATTGTTGTGCATAGTGACCCAATTCATATTCTGCAACATCTCAGCACATCAGAGAAACATGCAGTGGAGCCCCACAAAATCTGGAAACTCAAATAACACATTCATGTCCATGACACATAGAGACCATGAGTAACGTATGAAGAAATGAACACATTTCTGTTTCTTCAGCATCATGTTAAAAGTCATATCTTAGCATTTAGTTCAAAACAGCATTCAGTGTTGAACTACATGATAGTTTAGGGAAAATGATTTCTGAGAAAGCCTAGTGATATAAAAATCATAATACCATACAGCTATTTAATATTCTGTTGGCTAATTTCTGGCCAAGATTCAGGGTGGTACTCATAGTCACTACTCAAGTGTGCAGTGGGTATGTACACAAAGCCACAGGCAAGGTATGATTCAGAGACATCAGCTGGGCTCATGTGCAACAGATAGAAAGATGTACAGAACTTCAATGCCAGCTAACAACATAATGAGATGTAAATGAGAAATGTCTGCAAAAGGTATGACTTGGCTATGTAAATGAGGTTTTCTTTATGCCTTGTTCAATGCAGAGTCACAATTTGCTATATAAGTGCCCATTTGCCTTATCAAAAATTAGTCCACTCCTTCACCAGTCACTTTGCAATCAGAGATGTTTGTTTTAGCTGCTAGCATAACTGTATCCTACTTTGAGCTGATTGTTTCTGTCTTACCAAAGCCCAGTGCATTGAGTGGAGTTTGGAGGAGGAAAAACATGCACGGAATAACTTATTACAACTTTGAACGGTAAGAATTGAGTTACAGATTCAGAGTGGACAGGGTGATGATAAGGGCTTCAGTCACCTTGTATGGCCCACTATCTTCATGCTGTTTATCAGGGATATCATATGAGCAAACATGAAGACTTTATTCTCTATAATTTCTAGAAAGCCACCTCCAAACTATAAGTTGTGGTTATACATTAATGTAGCAGGAGGATATAATTTACACTAAACAACAAAAGTTCAGAAATCTTTGAGGGGTCATGTATAGAGAGCATGGTCAGCTGGCTATCATATTTACAGCCACTGCTCCCAAGGGCAACTAAACTCTGCAACATCTCAGCACATCAAAGATATGTGAAGTGGAATCCCACAAAATCTGGAAAGATGGCCACTGAAATGACACATACATTACTGGAAGAAACAGATCCATTCAAAGACTATGATATTTATCATGTGTTAGCCGTCCATCACAAAATGATGGCAAAAGTCTCATTTTAAATGTTTGTATGGTATATAACCCCCATTTTCTTTTCAGAATGATGCATACTAGAATCATCATGCTATGAAATTTAGAGAAACATTTGCTCACACACATATACAAACATCAACAGAATAAAATATGTAAAAGGCTAGAACTGGGGGAAATGAGGGAAAGGTGGTCCACACATCCTACCTAGACCTCGCAAAGGCCTTCAATACCATTCCACACTCAGGTATTATAGACAAGCTTACCAGCCTGAACATAAACCCCTATGTCACAAGATGGATTGCCAACTGGCTCACAGACAGAACCCACATGGTAAGAGTTGCGGGAGCTAGGTCTGACTCTAAACCGGTTACAAGTGGCGTTCCCCAGGGCTCAGTCCTAGGACCCCTCCTGTTCAGCATATACTTCTCAGAGGTACAGGCAGCACAGGAGGACTATGGTTGACCAAGTTCGCAAACGACTGCAAACTAGGGGCTATAACTGACTCTCCAGCTGACACAGACATCCTCCAAAAGGGTCTCACTGAGACAGATACCTGGTGTCAAAACCATGGCCTCAAGCTAAATGCCGAAAAGTGCATAGTCATCCCCTTTGGAAAAAGCAAAGTACACACAAATTACCACATAGGTGGTAGCCCCCTAAATACGGAAGATGTAATAAGGGATCTGGGGACCCAAGTAGATAGTAACCTCTCCTTTGATAATCACATTGCCAAAATGGTTAGAAAATCATTCTATGTGGCCCACCTAATCACAAAAGGGTTTGCATCCAGATCGATAGAAGTCATTGGGCCCCTCTATGCATCACTCATCAGATCCATCATAGAGTACAATGTCCCATTTGGGATGTACCTTACAAGACACCTGCAACAACTGGAAAGACCACAGAAGTACCTCACCAAGAGGATCACTGGCCTCAAGCAGATGCCCTATTCAGCTCAACTGAAGAAACTCCAGCTGTACTTGGTTGCATACCGCCTACTCAGAGGTGATCTCTGCCGGACATACAGGGCCATGTTCAACCCAGAATTGATGGACATGCTCCACCTAAAGAAAACCATATCCCCTCAAGCCACACGCTCCAGGGGTCTAAACCTCACCACAACAATGAACAGGACGTGCTGGAGGGATAGATTCCTGTCCCAGAGACTTCCCATGCTCTGGAACAAGATTCCAATCTACATTAGGCAGAGCTCCTCGCTAACCCTCTTTAAGAGAAACCTTGATGAGTGGATGGGAAACAGAAAGTTTACCCCAGGGATCACTTCAATGGCTCTGCTGGACAGAGACATAGGGAACTAATCTAAGGGGGCAGCAAAAGCCAACACATTCTGGCTAGGTTTATAAATGCCTTTGGGCAGATAGCCTAGTACCTACCTATGAACCTATGAACTGGTGACTTTCTGGATTTTCATGTCAGAATACATTTTTTTTAAATTGTGCACACATTAATTTTTCTTGCTAGCCTTTACATTTCTCAGATAGCATCTGTTTCTATTCAGTTTTCTTTCTGCTACGTAAGTCTTTAGCCAGGGCACATCTCAGCAGACTTGTCTAAGTCTGCTCCTCAGCATTATTAAATAAGCCAACAACATACTATACTACCATAACAACTTTGAAACAGTTCAGCGATTGAAGTATGTAAAGGATATGGGGTGCCTATACACTATAGCTGTGATCCTAGGAACTGTGAACTTGTTATAGTGAATAAGGCAAATGTATGCAAAGTTTAAGGTCAGTGTACTTTGGACCTTATCTATTACTGATATAGTGGCCTTAAGGGCTGTATATATAGGTACCAAGGTTACATTTGGTACAGACACCTCTGCAAAGAGGGGCAGGGAGTGAATCTCCCCAGCAAAAATACTTTAAATTTATAAGAGCCAGCTTTGCAAACTGCTGTTCTTTTTTTTTTTTTTTTTTTAAGTTTTTAACATTACATTACCACCTTTCATAGTTCTGATATGGTGCCAGGAAGGGGAAAAGATGACCCCCTTAACTAGATTCAGACTGTCCACACAATGATTGATCCCATGGCAAGCATAATGGTAGAGTCTGTGAAGGGTAGTAAATGTTCATTTACTTCCTAATTTTCTCAAGTAACATCAATTGAATGTATGTACAAGGGACCATACATACAGTAAAGAAGCATGACCCTCTTCCTTTCTTGCCAGTCTAGTGTGATATTCTGGGCTTATTCAGAAAAGATAATGGAAAATAGCTCCCAAAAATTATAGTTTTCCTTTGAGATTCTTACAACAGTCTTTCAAAAGGGTCAGGCTTACTTATAAGTGAATTACTTACACTGTAACAAATAAAAGTGTTAGAGCATTAGGTACTTTATTTCTCCCTGATATTATATTTGCAAAAGTCATTCTGATACTAGTGGCTTATTTTTTTAAATATCTGATTATTGAAGAATTCTTTTATGAGATCCTTTTATTTTGCTTTATAATAAAGTAGTTTTTATTTTGCATGATGAATATTTTAACAAGCAGCTGTATTGTCTTAACAGAGCAGCAGTGGGAGGTATGTTCTTTGTAAACATATAAAACAGTTTTACCAGCATGAATACTCGGGTATGTCTGTCATTCTTCTTAAAAATTTAAATACAGTATAAATGTTAAAAACAAACTTGTCTTCAAGACTGTTGGAAGTAATACAGTTAATCAGTATAACATTTGAAATATTTACAGCTTCAGACAACATGTGAAATTAAACATTCTGCTTCCTACAGATCCTTGAGGTGAAACTGCCTGAGCTTCAGGAGCGCACAGAAAAAAAAAAGATGTACGTCATAATGCTGGTTGCTGTTTTCCATAGGAAATCATTGCCTTTGTGGTTTCTACGTGAGTGTCAGTAACGCTTCAGTTGTTTTGGGAGATTTCTCCCTTCTTCAGGTTGGTGTGACAGTAGAGTCAGAATATATAAATTTGGGGGGTGGTATATGAGGGATAGGGGCTTATACCACACATTAGCAAAAAATGATTTAACATAGTTTTTTTTTCACCCCTCTGAGTGTTGGGCATTTTTTCATCCTTCAGCATTCAAGAAATTGACGTTTCATAGTAAAACCAAAACTGTCTTTTCTGCAGTCAGCTAGGTTTACATTTATTTTAATAATTTTTCAGAGAGAAATTAATTTCTAGATACCTAAAATATGCTGGTACTAAGCAATTCACTTACTAATATTTCAGTCAATTAAGTCACATAATTTGCAGGCAAAATATATAGCAGTAAGTAAAACAACATAGCCATCGTCTGAGTTTCTGCTTACTTTTCAAAAATAGTACTGCAGTAACAAAGCTCACAGGAAGTGGTAAAAACATGATAATGAACTCAGTAATGTTTTAAAGAGCCATTTTTTATTTTGACATTAAGCCAAACAAGTGTCTTTTGAAAAGCATTCATGGAAAGCTAAATGAATTTTAACTTTTTCTTACAAGGGTCAAACAGAGATACATAATCTAGCAACCCTTGCAAATGTCGAAAGGAAAAAATGTAATCCTTGATGCAAATGGAAAAGCTCTGACTGAACATTTGTTCAAAGGAATATCATTTCTGATTCAGGACACACACTGAAAATGTCTGTGCAACATAGTTTGGCATGGTTCATGTAGTCAGAACTAAAAAAAATGTTATTGCTAAACAATTTGTTGGAAATGGCATTGCATATAGATAAAATGAAAAGGTGTGGAAGGTATGTGAAGGCAGAGTGATGCACCTGACAAAGAACAGAGCCTTGATGTGAAGATGAGGTGCACCAAAGTGATGCAGCCATTAGGGAAATGAGTTCTTTAAATCTACATGAGGTAATGGAATGGTGTTAAAATACTTAGTGCAACGGACAACACATCATTAAGCATCAGTACATGCTCACAGAAATAAGGACGTGCTAGTTTGCCTACCCCATCACACACATAATTTCCAGTGCTGATTGCGATCAACCAGAAGCCAGATAAGATTCTTCTGCTACTGGTTTGTACTCTTCAGTTCAAAATACCCTAGATAATCTCCTTAATAATTAAAAAAAGTCTTAAATATCAGCTGAGTAAAGTAGATAGACAAAAATATAAAAATAAAGTATACAATTTATCACGCGGTCCCATGTATACAAGATAAAGTATTTTGCAGACCTTCTCCAGCTGTGGTTCTTAAACATTTTTGCTAATGATTTTTCAAATGTACTGTACCTGCATAATGCATAATCATGTTAGCTGAAAAAAAAAAAAAAGCATAACAACTCATACATTGTAACTGCAGACAATATGGATTAACAAACCAGGAAAAGATTAAACCACAAGCCATATGCTTCAAATAAAGTGAAGCAAGCCTTTGTTTTTCTTTTACACCAGGCAATGCATATATATTGTATATATTTATTGTTTCAGCTCTATTAGTAGATATAACTCTAAACTGTTTTATTAAAGGTTATGAGAGTCTGACTTGTGTTAATATGCATCTAATATGTAAACTGTGCATCTCTATCTTCATTAACGACCTTTATACTGTCATCCCAAAAGTCAGCTGTATCCAATATGCTGATGACTCTACTCTGATTTGCTCAGCCACATCTCCAGTAGAGTTATGGTCAGCTACCCAGACCACCTTTAATACAATAGAAAACTGGCTTTCTGAACATCGTGTGATCCTAAATCCCAAAAAAACTAAAATGCTGTTATTTTCACCAACACATAGGTCTACCGCTTTCATCTTTACCATAAAATCAAATGATGGCACAATAATCTCCCCTGACCCATCTACAAAACTATTAGGTGTCATCATAGACAATAATCTAAAATTTGACCTACATGTTAACCAAACTATCAAAACCATCAATAAAAAACTAGGGTCACTTTACAAAATAAAAGCCTTCTTAACCCCTCCAGCTAAAATTGCCATAGCTCACTCTCACCTTCTTTCATCCCTTCTGTATGCATCCCCTCTACTCTCGAATTTAAACAAGACTGTCCTTAAACTCTCAATTTGGTACAACCACATTGCCAGGTTTGCCACTGCCTTTTAGGACACATCATTGCATCAATCTAAATCAGCTTGGATGGCTTGAACTACCCAGCCTAATCCAGTATAACCAACTGATTATGGCCTATAAAATCCTCTATAATCCGGACAATACTCCTGCACTTAAAAATATTATCACCCCCTATAACAATCCTAAACCGCTTCGATCCTCTAACAAACTACTAATTCAGACTAGCAAAATTAATAACACAGCCGGTGATTCTCTCTTTGCAAACTCTGTAAGTAGATCCTGGAACTCTCTTCCAGCTGATATTACCTTACTTTCCTCCTTAGGTCAATTTTAAACTAGACTCAAACAACATTTGTCACTTAACTGGCTATGTCAATGTATCAAGCCTGGCTAACTCTCTCTAGAATGTGTAAAAATCTGTTAACCAGTTTACTGTGTAATTTAATTTAATCCTGACTTGTGCTCAGGATTAACTGTAACCTGTGGAACTTGTTTAACTTGCTTACTTATGTAATCTCTGTAAATAGTCTGTTTGTAATATGTAATGCTGGCATTATGTAATGCTGTATCTGCTTACCCTTGGAGCTTTTCTCCCCGGGCCTCCGCTGAAAATGGACATGCATCCAGTCGGACTATCCCGGTCAACAAATGTAAAATAAATAAATAAAATAAAATAAACATGATTTTAGCCCACATAACTTAAGTCTAATGCAAAATATTAACAAAACTTGATACAGTTGATAACTGGTCTATTCTTTTTTGATGTACATAATGTATTCAATCTATCTTTTCTTCTGATTTCTGTGAAATCATAATAAATGGTTATCTTTAGAAAAAAATCAGTTAACAACTTCAACCAAATACATATAATACCCATGAAGTTGCTGTGATAAACCTGGCAAGTTTACTCACTCTAACAGATGCTGAATGTTTGTAACTGGAAGCTATGCCAACCATATCCTGATATAAATGTAGTTTGTGTAGTTAGTAAAAAGAGATTTTTTAAGAATAAAATTACAGTAATGTTACATATAAACATAAATGTAACAGGTTATTTTACATTGAATCTGAAAAATAACTGCAACAGAAATGAGGTAATAAACTATAAATTGTATGCTTCATTTTACATATGATATGCTACCTGGGTTTTCAGTTGAAACAGAGAATGCAGACATGTTTGGTAATACATTCAATAGTTGGATACCTGTGCAGTGGACTTGTATATGATTCAGTGATTCCACATTCCAAAAGAGTAACAAATCTGCTTTTCAAGTTATGATAAGTGCAAGTTATTTGAAGCTGCTTTATACTAACCAGTCTAAGAAGAAATGAATGCATCCCTAATCATATGCATTTTCTAGTACAACTGAATGATACCTCATCAGTTGTTCATGGTGGGTCTGGAAGCATAAACCCATATCTGCAGTACAGATGGGTGGCAGCCAAGGTTGGAATTGATGAGACCACACTTCTTTGGAATTCCTTTTCACAGATGCATTAAGATTGCTTTTAGGATGAATGTTATATCAGATATTTCCTGTTGGAGCTACACTCCAGCTTTCATCAACTTGCACCAAAGAGTGAAGCATGTTGCCTCCAACAAATATCATGACAATAACTAGATCAACTAGATCCACTGTACAACTTATGTAATGAAAATATAGAATGTATACATATTTACCGCTGATGTTTGATATTACTAGTATAGTAGTATCAGAAGACATGGTTTCTGATATTGGTTTGTTAGAGGAGGTAGACAAAGTATGTATTGAGATACTAATTTGTTAATGGAGGTGGTAAGAATCAGATGTTGATCTGCATTTATTTTATATTCTCAATGCAGAATTAGCATTCTGAAATAGAAAATGAAGCACAGTAATTTATATAATGCACTGCAAAAGAAATAGATAAAGAAAACCAAGCATTAATAAAGTCATGAACCTCTTATTTCAGTTTATGTATAACATACCTTGTGTTTTGACTTTTGGACATGTGCACACATGCTTCAGTTACAAAAGGCGTGCCTCCAGGGGTGTCAACTTCAAAGTGACCCTAATGTAGATTAGCAAAGATCAGAACAAATAGGCATGCAAATGAATAAATCTTTAAAATTATGTGCCAGCCAATAAGAACACTATAACATTAATATTAATGAGGAAGTGTAGTTTTCAGCATAAAGGTAAACCCAAAGTCATTGCCATTTTCTTCCTCACAGTGTCTGTTCCATTTTGTTATATTTAAGACTACAGTGCAGCCATTTTAAAATGCCACATCTTGCTTCCCATCATCATAAAGTACAAAACAAAATGACACACTGTCACTCAGTAAAAATCTATATTCTATTACCATCTGTATTCATGTGTTGTACATAGCAGAGGTGCTTTCACAATGCCTGTAAGTTCATAATAAAACATCACAGCTCCATTTGGTAAAGTGTGTTTCTTGTCCCTGTCTGCATTAATGTCTTATTGTACAAATCAGTGATTAGCAAATACTTTCAGTATGGCTGTAAGCACATAGCAAATTGTCACAGCTCTACTTGGTAAAATGTGTTCCTGTCCCTGTCTGCATTAATATCTTATTGTACAAAGCAGCACATAGAATTATATTTGCCACTTCTAAAATTCCCATCACCATCTGCATCCTATCACAGTCTGTGTTAATATCTCATTGATTAAAGCAGCATACAGCAGAGATGCTTTCATCTTGTCTGTAATTGCAAAACAAAATGTTACAGCTCCACAGTGCCAAATGTCTTGTTTCTCTTACCACTTTAAAATACTGCAAGCTGCTTATACATAATCATTAACTGCAGAACAAAATGTTATAGTTCAGAACAGTAAAACCTAAAAACAATTTATAAAACCACTAAACATTCAGGGAGGTACAAAACTAAAACTAATAAAATTGCATACTGCCCAAAGCACAGGACAGCCAAAAAATGAATAAGAACTATAAATTTTATCAAGTGCTTTTGTCCTCTGTTAAATCAAGACTTCATCAGAATAAATCAAACACAAAAAAAGACAACTTAAATAGATTAGCACAGACTCAAACAGGAACCAAAAAATACTAAAAAAGCAATTACCAGGAACTTGTTTCATCACCACATAAACAAACTCAAATATAAATAATCCTCACTAAAATGTGAAGAAACCACCAACAAACACAGAATAAAACTAACTCATATTTACTAAATAATTCACAATTAAGTGCTTTAATCCCAACGCATATAAGTGACTTCTTCAGAGTTAAAAATGAACACATGCAGTAAGTTTAAATGGTATTAGTACAACTCAACCCCCTCCCCGTGCTTTAATCAACAGAAAGTTAATTAGTTAATAGCTTAAGTATCCAGGACTAATAAATTAATATAATACATTAATGTTGTAGCATAATATTTAAACCACCTTCCACCACATATGAATATAACCACAAAGAAGTATAAGCTATATACATTTTAAAATGTAAAAAATGACCACAAAAAATATACAAAAATACAAAATATTACCAAAATATGTGCATATATTCCTAGCAAGTAAATGCTTTTAATTTCAAAAGACTACTAATGGAAATATAATCATTTAGCCCCTTTGGACCCATGGCATTAATTTTCAATTGCCATTCAACCTCTTTAACTTCAAGTCTAACCTTTGATGTCTCCCCTCCTAAGTCATTATTAAGGATGTCTACAATAAAAAAAAATGTGCCCTTCATTTTTCTGAATATATCTCCATAATGCTTTCTTCTGTTCTTGTTTTCTTATTTCTCTTAAGAGTTCATATATTCTATCTTTGATGGCTTTTTCAGTTTTACCTATGTAAAATGACATATACATCAATCATAGGGGAATATATATCACCATTTTTGTTTCACAATTACATTTCCTTGGGCACTTAATAGTTACAACCCCATTTACCCAGATATATTCACCATCCAAAATAGAAAGACACTGAGAACAATGCCCATATTTGCACTGAAGAAACCACATTTTAAAATTTTGGAGGGATTAAAGCACTTAGTACTGCCAACATATTGCTCACATTGTTGTTCTGCTGTGTCTGGTTAAATAAAGGTGGAATATTGTTCTGTCTGGTGTTATAACATTCTAATTCTTGGTTCCAATGTTTTTTGATGAGTTTACATTTGGCAAAGTAAAAACATTCGGTGAATGAATTGTTCGATGTTGTGGTGTTGATGAATAGTAGTTTGATGAATAGTGCGTTTGATGCTTTGACATAGATCCCTGTTACTCATATCATGTCCTACTTCAGCTACCATCTCATATGTTCATTATACCTTAATGAAACATCACCAGCACTCAGCAAATGCAGCAAACTAGCATTTAGCATTAACAAATACTTGTTAGAATTATATCTTACATGGGCAAAGCAGAAGTTTTCTAGTTTAGCATTATCTATATAAGTACTGGGAAATGTATAAATAAATAAGTGATGTATATCCTGAGGTTGGTTACTACCACGGGCCATGGGATTCATGCTCAGATCTGTATGTGATGTATAGGGATGAGGCATATTATTTTTTTTATTTTAATATAAAAATATATCATGGCAATTAATGAACATCAATCAGTATAAATTAACACAACATTTGTATTAAGCATTTAATAAAATGAATAACAATTACATCTTTTATAATTTTTATAGAGCTATGCCATAATAACAGCCCAATCAAACACAAATAAATAAAAAATACTTTAAGATATTATATCTAAGTTGTAAAATAGGTTTTATTGCTGTAGCAGCATTTAAGCCTGGAGGGGCATCAACTATGAAATAATTAATCCATTCTGCTATATCTGTTTAAGTGTAAGATGCCACCTCATTTTGTTTAAAAAACATGCTGAATCACCTAAATCTAAATTAATGATAAATTTTCCTTCAATAAAATGTGTTTATAGAAAGCATTTGTATCTGCATTTCTTTGAATATTAGAAAAATGCTCTCAAATTCTTTCTTTATGTTTTCTATTGTTCTTGCCCACATAGAAGCTAGTGCAGTTTATGCATGTAGCTAGATAAACCATATTCTCTGTGCTGCAAGTAGCAGAACATTTAAATATAAACTTTCCCCACCTTAGGTTAAATAAAGTTTATGTCTGTAGATATAACACTATAAAAAGTTACAATTATAACAGGGCTTAATACCCAAAGTGGTAAACTGTACATGGAGAAACTCATTCAGCTTTTTAAAATAAAATTGTTGCTTCAAACTTCTCTCTTTCTTATAAACAAATCTAGGTACCTAATATAAATTCAAATTCTGCAACAGATTTAACTATAAACTAATTATTTTAATAACCTTTTGTATTTCTAACCTTGTTCTATTAAATTTCATTATATAGTTCACTCTAGAACTGAAAGTATTTTGATGTCTAATAGCTGGAGAATTAACTTGATCTGAAAAATATGGTCTACCAATACTCATGCATTCAGACTCTACTCTTTCTTTATTACATAACATTAGTGTCAGGACTTGCACCTTGATTTAAATTGATCAGATATAGTTTCCATATTCATTCTGAAACCATGTTCATCAGCATTCAAATGACTGGCTCTAATGATTCCACTTCATACTATACTATTAGGAACATGTTTAGGGTGCATACTATCAAAATGTAAATGCTAATTAGCTGGAGCATCTTTCCTTTGTATTTCAGTAGCCATCCTACCATCAGTTAATATAGCAGCATCCAGAAAGGAATCTTTGTGTACGAAAACTGCATTTTTATGTAAACATTCCTCAACACTGGTCCAAATCATAAATATACCATGCACAAAACACTTAGAATAGGCTACATTCTGTCTAAACATATTATTAGGACCAAATATAAATTAATTTTCCCATTAAGGTAAAACTAAATTGGCGTAGGGTTTCTCCACAGGAGTGCCTGTGTCAACACCAAGCTTTTGAAAATAATATTCTCCACTAATCAAAAGCATATTGTTACAGAATATTAAATCTAACAATATGCATATGGTCTCACTGTCCTTATCAGATAATGAACTATTATCACATAGACATGCTCTAATCACCCGTATCCTATAATTGCTAGGAATTACATAAATAAAGACATAATGTCCAAAGCCACTAAAATCATATTAAAACAGTTTAGTGTCTGATACCACTAATACAGTTTCATTACAACATATTAGTATCCTTTGTATAACTAGCAACAAGGATACATGTGGATTAAGTTGTTTTTGTAAATATACAAAAATAGCTCCAGTTAACCACTGATTAAAGCTCAATTTTTGAATCAAAGATACTTTCTCCAATCTAAACATTTAGTAACTGTCAGGTGAGTAGCCTTCTCTTATAAAAATTCTTCTGCTATCATTTGTACTATCTCCTGTTTTTGTTCAAAAAATACAAAGTTGCTTGTGCTTTCTTATATTATAATTAGGAAAGCTATTATGTGCCACTTAGGTTCATAGGTTCATAAGTAGGTACTAGGCTATTGGCCCTAGGGCCTATATAAGCCTAGCCAAAAAGGTACCCTGGCTTTCACCACCCAAGAAAATTATGTTCCTCTGCCCCTGTCGAGCAGAGCTACAGAAATGATCCCCCGGGGTGAATTTCTTATCTCCCATCCAATCATATTTTTCTTGAAGAGTGCTAATGAGGAGCTTTGTTTGATAAAGATAGGTAGTTTGTTCCAGAGTATGGAAAGTCTCTGGGACAGGACTCTATCTCTCCAGTGTGTAGCTCAGAGGGATTGGGTTGCCTTTGTAATGAACAGAAATCAGTGTCATTTTCCTGGAAGGCTGCACTGTTGTCAGCTTTCAAATATGCCTTAGCTCCAGGGTTCAGGGTTCAATTCTGACATCTGTTCTTTCTGTCACTTTAATTTCTCCCAAGTATTTTGGGTTTCTGATACCATGATGAGAATGGACCCCATTCCTAAATCAGGGTACAGTTGCAGTTCATAAAATTAGCATTGTTTCCTTTGATGTTATTAAATGTGTTCTCGGCATCCGCAATGTACCCATCATTTTCTCTTTCTCTAATTCATATGGGGTTAAATGTACTGGTAATATATCTAAGAATGACTGAAACTATTTTACTGGCCTCGTTGCTTCTACTACTATAGCAACTGTATGAGTATCTTTCTTCCACATTGCTCTCATTTCTGCCTGCAAATTCTGGTATTTTATGACTTTATGTCACTCTGTATGTAAGACATCATAGTCACTGGGTGTAGCAATTTCAATGATCAACGCTACTGTTGTCTTTTTTTTCATGGACTACTATTTCTGGTTTTCTTGCATCTATTTTTGATCTGTTGGTAATAGGTGATTACATTTGATATAAACTTCATCATTCTCTATAATACTTTGTGATTCATGTTTCCAATGTTTTTCAGCTACTTCTATATTGTACTGTTTGCACAATCCCCATTGTATTCTTGCCGCGTTATTGTGCCTTTCAGTATACAGATCCTCTACCATGAGTGTATCACACCCAGCAACAAGGTGTGTGACCATTTCCAGTTCTTTTTCACAGAAGCTGCATTTGTCTCTTTCAACCACATGTTCAATGGACTTTGTAAAACAAAATGTACACAGTCCACACTGTTTTGGGCCACCATTATTATCCTTTCATCTTTTGTTTTCAGTTCACCTCTCCTTAATCATTCCTGCATCAAATTGTGGTCAATGTGAGGTGTCCCAGAAGATCTCTTACTTGCCACTATATTTATGGATTTTCCGCATTTTCTTTCTTCTCATCTGATCCTTCTCCTTATATTATTTCTTTGTTTTTCAGCATATTCAGTTGCTGTCTGATTTTTGTTTTCTGCTGGTTTGATTTCCGTTCCTACTTCATACTGAAATGCTTCTGGTAAACCAAGCAAGGATGTTATTTTAGACTTCTTCTCTCATGTTTCAAAACTTTTACTATGTTTAGACTGGTGAGGTCAGCAGATATGTGTGCAGTCCCACAAGTGCAGATCTATACATGTAATCAGTTTCAAGGAGGCCCATATCTGCTTCAGACTGAGGAATATATAATCTTGAACTACACTGATTTTTATATATCATTTGATAAGCATGCACATTTTTCTTGTTTTCCTGCCCTATGGATCCAGTACTGTTTGGGGCCAGTCAATCATCCCAAAAGGGTAAGTTAGAACAGGAATATCAAACCGGTTTACAGTTTGTACTTTATTCATACATGTTAAGGAAATTTTCAGTATGCGTTTTAGTCTCCTGAAGTATTCTTTACAGATCTTTATTCTCATTTTTTCATGTTTTGTTGCCAATCTTTTGTCTTTTCCCAAATATTTATACATTTCCTCATACTCAATCTTTTATATCATATTCCTGCCCCAGATTAATATTTTCTTGATGCTGTAGCTTTTCTGTTTTAAATGTTGCTTTTACGCATTTATCAAGACCAACTAACATTCTTGCATCATCCGAAAAAGTTTTAACCATTTGCAGATATGCTTTCAACTCCTTATCTGAAGAACTTACAAGTTTAAGTCATCAACAAAAAGCACATGCAGGTGTCTTTAAACAAGGTTGGTTTCTGGGAGCCAAACTGTAATCATAGCCTAATCTGTTTTGTAACTAGCTTAATGGGTGAAAGGCGAAAGAAAATAGCAGCGGGGACACAGAATCACCCTGGAATATCCCCATTTGAAGGTTTACCCCTTGGATAATAATTCACCCTGTGTCATGGCTTAAGTAACCAGTAGTCTGTCACTGTTTCATGGTTGCTGTAATGTTTGTAGGGTGTATCTTACACAGTTGTAAGAATTTCTTTATCCATGAATATGGAATGTTGTGAAATGCTTTTTTGTAATCTATTCATGCCATATTTAGGTTCTTCCCTTTTTACACTTCTACATTTTAGCTTTATTTAGCAGGAAATGATCCTTTGTTCCGTATGACTTTCTTTTGATACTCTTTTTTCTATTTCCTTAATTGATTTTTTTCCTAAATGACTATAAACTCTATCTGCATCAGACCTAGCATATAGCTTGTATGTTGTTGGGAGGCAAATTACTGGTGGATAGTTTTTAGGATGGCTAGCAGGTTCACTCTTAAACAGGAGTATATTTTTTCTTGTTATTAACCAATTTGGTATCTGTCTGGGATGTGAGTGTAAATAATTCTTACTCATGGCTAAATCTTTGTGTAAACATGTTAATGCTTTTAGCCAGTATTTAGGCACTGTCTGGGTCTGGATTTTTCCAGTTAGGAGCTTTTCTTAATTTTGTCTCAATTTCTCTGTCTGTTACTTCATCCCCAACATTAGAGCTCCTTGTTGTTTCTTTTAATTCAACTCTCTATTCAGCATCTTTGTCATAATTACATTCCCAAAATGTGCCCACTTCTTCTTTATTTGATGGTGTTTCTATTTCTTTTGCTTTCTTTCCTAATTCTTTATAATTTTTTTTGTGTGTCATCCATAAATTGCTTATTTTTTTTACTTTTCCTTTATATTTATCTGTATAACTTCTACGGTTTCCTGCTTTTGCTGATATTTTTAGTTTACTGTTGGCAATATATGATAACTTTTGATCTGTTTTCATACTGTCTGTTCATCTTGCTTATCTTTCTAAGTATTTTTGATTATGTGTTCCCCTTTCTATATTATTCTAACAGTAATACTTGTAGTCTTTATTGCTTTAAAGTTTTCTCTATTCCGTGCTTCCATGGGGGCATTTTAGTTGTTCCTTTCCTTTCCTTTGTTACTCAATATTTTTGTGGTAACACTTTACCTGTTATTAGTTGAGAAACAGAAAATACACCCCTGGGATCCCACCTGTGTCCCTGATGGACAGGGGAAACGGGTGCTGACTTTGTGGGGACATGGGCAAAATTCTTGGCTAGGCTTATAAAGGCCTCTGGACCAATAGTCTAGTATCATCCTATGAACATATGGAGCCTCAAACACTAAGCCCCTAAGGCAAGGAAACATACTTCCCTTGACTTTTGCCCTAGTGGACCCCATTGTAAGACATACTAATGCCCCTCTAACCAGGCTGAATAAGGAGCAGATAATGGTTAGTTACTTATCTGTAGCCAGGATCTGCCAAGTCATGCAAGGACTCAAGTCATTACACCACAGGTACCAGTATGATTCCAACATAGTTCCCGTCCTCCCTGGACTATATGAAGAGGGACAATATTGGGGGGTAAGCCTCTCTAAACCTATTTAAGCACAAAGCCAAGACAAATACATTCATTATAGTACCTTTTGGGAAGTCATTCACCCTGGGTAACTATGCCGTCTGCCATCAATAAAACACAACTCAAAGATGATTCACTGGTCAGAGATCTGGGAATGCATGTAGATATTAACTTAACCTTCAATCAACATCCTTGTATGCTGCTCAATGTATAAGTAAGGGCATAGTATCTAGGTCCAGGGAGGTTATCATACCACTGTACTTGAACCTCATCAGACCATCACAAAGTATAATGCCCCTTTCTGTATGTACCTGACCTGACACATGCAGAAAATGGAATATCCACAAAGGTTGGAACTGATCACCTCAAAGCTCTGTCTCTTTACTTGGTATCATACAGACTTCCAAAACATGATATTTTCCTGGCGTACAAGTTATGTCTGGACCCTGTTTTGATCAACCTTTTGCATATCCACAAAACAAACACCATCAGAACTACCAGATCAAATGACCTACATTTTCCCTCACATATAAATAGGATATGTTGGAGGGGCAGATGTCTTTCTCAGAGAATTTCCATTCTCTGGTAAAGGATACCATGTGAAACAGACTACCTCCCTAACCATGAACCCTGTTTTGATTAATCTTTTGCACATTCGCAAAACAAACAACATCAGCACTATTAGTTCAAAAGACATACCTTTTGCTTGTGACATAAATAGGATATGTTGGAGTGGCAGATATATTTCTCAGAGAAATCCCATTTAATGGAACATGCTCCATCCATGTGAAGTAGAGTTCTTCCCTAGCCCTATTTAACTGCAACTTGGGACCAATGGATGGGTAATCAGAAATTCACCCCTGTTCAGGCACCTATGTCTCTGATGGACAGAAACAGTCAGTAAATCACCACCTGCATACATCATATTTGTGTGTCACATTTGGGTTGCACAGCTAGGCTTATAAAGGTCCTAGTGGTCATTAGCCTAGTATACACCTATAAAACTACCTGTGTGTGTGTGTGTGTGTGTGTGTGTGTGTGTGTGTGTGTGTGTGTGTGTGTGTGTGTGTGTGTGTACATTCACACACACACGTAGATATATATATATATATATATAAATATATAAATACATTATAGATGCATGTCCATGTAGCAAAAAAATCAAAAGGCATGTGATTAAACACAACTTGCCATTCTCCGGCCAATTTAAAAATGTGACCCCCACGCCCCCAGATAATTATATACATTAACTATGAGATTGCATTACCAAGGGGGGTAAACTCCACAATTCTCATACTACCATGGTCTCACACACTTTTAAAATGCCAGTATGTGTGATCAACTGATTTTTCAATCACATATTGGCTCTTTTTGGTCATAAAAATGAACTTTTACCCAACTGTCTGTTAAGCACACATAGTCTTCCCTTGGCTTTGTAGCCCAGGTCATAGTCATGGTTGAAAAGGGTCTATCAATCAGCCTGCATACCTGGTTAACAAATTATATGTAAATTAATGAACAAAGAAACAAATAAATCAATAAACTCCCATTTCTCTTGTTGGTGCTTACCTTTCAGACTTTTGTGATCACTTTCTTGTTGTCTTACACACTATCCCTTCCATCAGCTCTTTGTTCTTTTTGTTTTGCATCTGCTTCTTATTCTGATTATGAGATTTATTTTTTTCTAATTTGTGATCTTTGATTTGGACAATTGTGTTGTCCTGTTAAAACATCCATCTAACCAAGTCACTGTTGTGGTTCTAAACTAAATGTATTACATAAATATATCAGGACTGTAGAACATGCGCTCTCTACAGGGTTCAACTTTGTTGTTGCTCATGTGCTGGCCCACAGTAAGGTATTAGCCATTCTATATTTCCTGCAATAATATCCTTCTTAACATCCATGAATTGTCATTGCATGTTGGCTACAGTACTGTCCCTGTCAATAAGTCTAATTACAACTGCATTTTGCTATTGCAATACATAAGACTCAATATTGTTTATATTTTGCCAACATAGTTTGAAACCTTTGACTTCATATGGAGCTGCCTATGATAAAATTACTTTAGACAATATTTGCTTTTCCAGTTGGAAGTTCCGAGATCCAGCTTCTTTATGACATATTCAGGCAATGAAATTATATATTTTGAAGGTATGCAAAATTGCTCAGTGTAAAAACCACAGTAATATAGTACATTCAGAAAAAAATATTTATTTCTACTCCAAATAAATCACTTTTTGGATTGATGATTTTTAAATGTACTGTAATAAATTAATGTCACCTAGCTCTGCTATGTATTGCACTGTCAGTTTTAGTTACATTTAGCAAATTACAATCTTGCATATCTACCCTGAACTGGAAGTATATGACTTATGTTTCTGCAACAATGGTATAATGGCTGCAAGGTATAATTAGAAGAATTACTTGCAAAAGGTAATATCTTATACAGAAGAGAAAAAAATCTAACATATCTGTGCCATTATTACACCACAATTATTTTCAGATTATGTACAAAAGTAGCTTTAACATGAACTTCAAGTTTATTGAAGAGTTTGTCCTAATACAATCTTTCCATCAAAGTGATATTATTAAATCATAAAACAGAAAATATATTGAATCAGCAGATAAAGGCATATTAAGGGTGACATAATTATTCCACCCATCAAAATCCATTTCAAAAAGAACATTTTAAGTGCCCTCTGGAAGCCAACAAAAAAAAAAACATGGACTTAACAGATTGTAAAGATGAGGGGCTTGGTAAGAAAACAAGTGAAATTGTATTATTTCAAGATGCAGCCGTGAAACTGCTAGCAGCCTCTGCAAGACTAAGCAGAAAACATGGGCAGGGCAGAAGGACCAACCAACTGCTTCAGGTAAGAGGATCCCATATCATGGCTGGACAAATAAACTAACACTAGGATTTTGTACATGATCCTGTAATAAACAGGAAGCCAATGCAGACTGCACAGAATAGGTTTAATAAGCTGGCAACCAGCAGTACCACTTAGTAGTCTTCAAAATAATTTCTGCACCATCTGTACACAGTCAGGTTCAGTCTGAGAAAACTCCCAGCTGTACGGCATTGCAATAATCCAGCCAAGAAGAGACCAAAGCAAGAACAAGTACTGATAACTGGTGCCACTTAATCTTTGATTCTTTGCATTTGGAAACCTGAAGATTTCATACTAACCATACCTCATCATGAAGTATAATTTTTTAATATAAAATTACACCAAAACTACATATCAACAAAGTCAAGCCTGTTGCCACTATATATGATGAAATTGGGGAGAGGAATGGCAGAAGAATCCCTCAAGATTATATGAATTGCAATAGCCTCAGTTTTGGAGGTGCTGAATTTCAACTGATTATAAATTAACCAAGAATATATGGCTTCTGCATCAGCCAGGGAAAAGATACTCTCCATATTATGTTGTGGGAAAGAGAAGTAGATCTGGGTGTCATCAGTGTAACTGTGGTATGCTAATCGTCATCAGTGTAACTGTGGTATGCTAATCGTCATCAGTGTAACTGTGGTATGCTAATCGTCATCAGTGTAACTGTGGTATGCTAATCGTCATCAGTGTAACTGTGGTATGCTAATCGTCATCAGTGTAACTGTGGTATGCTAATCCCTTCTCCATTAACAGCTCTCCTAAAGAAAGCTTCAAAAGATACATTACGTAAACTGCATTTTTAATTAATTAAATGTCAGCACGATTTTATAAATAAAGAGAAACATGGAAGGAATATTGAATTTAGATTATTTGCATAACTGAAAGGTGATGGATATCTCAATAACCTACCAGGCTACTCTGATACACAATACAAGGCAGAGGTGTAGCTAGGAGTAGGGTGGAGGTATACACAGTAGAAGGCATAGGTGTAAATGTGTGGGGTGGAGGTATACACAGTAAAAGGCAGAGGTGTAGGTAGGGGTGGGTGAAGGTATCCACAGTACAAGGCATAAGTGTAGCTAGGGGTGGGGAGGAGGTATACACAGTACAAAGCTGAGGCGTAACTAGGGGAGGGAGTGGAGGTATCCACAGTACAAGGCATAGGTGTAGCTAGGGGTGGGGTGGAGGTATATACAGTAGAAGCCAGAGGTGTAGATAGGGGTGGGGTGGAGGTATATACAGTACAAGGTAGCGGCGTAGTTAGAGGTGGAGTGGAGGTATACACAGTACAAGTCAGAGGTGTATCTAGGGGTGGTGTGGAGGTATACACAGTACAAGGCAGAGGTGTAGGTAGGGTTGGGGTAGAGGTGTACACAGTATAAGTAAGAGGCATAGCTAAGGGTGGGGTAGAGGTGACAGACAGCTCAGGTGCAAAGTGTATAGGGACACCATCAGTGGATCCTGACTGGCCTTCATCGCATTACCAGTATTCAGAAATGAGTATTGATATTGCATTTGCAGTCAGACCTGAACAGCTGCATAAACCATATCAGCTGCTTGCTACAAGTGTTTTGCTTTAGTTTAAAATGAGAGAAGACCTACTTTTTTCACTCCTTAAATCTTCTGAATTTTTTTTCTTTACTTTTTAATTTAAAGTTGAGGGTGTGTTAGATTGGGGCACAACATCAGGCCAAGAACAGCTAGCTACTCCTCTGCTGTGACTTTTTGATTTTTGACATTGATTTCAAAGCTCATATTTACTCTGTGACAAACTATTTGTTTTTTATTGGACACAGTACATAATATTACATATCATAGTAGCTGAGAAAATAAATTAACACAAATTAGCACAGGTTATGACTTAGGTCTGATTTTATAAAACATATAATGTCCAGTGTACATGAAAAGGTGTCTGCTTAATTTTAACAGTTTCTTGTTTATAAACCTCTACAACAGTTTCTAACTTGATGTTACTAGGACACTGTATCTTTGGAAAAGGCAAAGTGAAAGCACAGATGAAAGCATTTGTTTTATGCTAAATGTAGACGAGGCTAGTTCTCTGGTACTGAATGGAGTCTCTTGACTGTAGCACCAGTGACCAACATTTGCTGATAGAGCCAGACTGCTGAGTAACAAGCGTGGGGAGGAAATGAGTGAGCATATTGTTGGAATAAAGGTAGTGCCCAGAGCCTTGTACTGAACCTCTAGTTTTGTAGACTAGGGGTATAGCAACTGCCAACAGATGGATAACATCGGACATTCTCTATCTGTTATAAGAGCACAAATAAGTGATACCCCACATGCCATGCATGCCTAAACTCTCTAAAGAATTACCAAGGCAAAATGGAGTCTATAGTGTAGCTTACTGAGCTAAAACAATAAACATAGCACTGCCACAAATATCTATAACTCTAGAAAAAAGGTGACACCCTGCTAGATGCATTCACTCATCAAGCAAGGAAAATAATTAAGTCAGTTTTATTCATTTCATTTTGACATATTTTGTGTCTTTCGGCTTTTCCCGGTTAGGGGTCACCACAGCGGAACTCCGGTTCGCTAATGATTGGCAGTAGATTTTTATGTGCTGGCTTGCCGGGCCTAACGCACAACCTTCATTTCATTTTGACATATGATTTGCAAAAACTCACACACACTGCTTAATGACAGCATAGTATGTTAAGCAGAATATGGCAGTGGTAACATCATTTTGATAACCCCCCTAAATACATTTTTAAAATGAAGACATTGATATTTAGCAGTTACCCTAAGCATTACTCAAGAGGACTATATCCTGAAAAAATAGAATGAAATGATTTAGCTCAGAATTAAAATATGATATATGACAAAACAGAAGTTATTTCAGTCTTGATAGCTATTATAAAAGCCAGGCTAATAATCTAATGACGGCGAGTGCAGAAAATACATACTGTACCCATAAACGGAAGTTGTAGAAACAACACATGCAGAATCATGTTCAGGAAAAGGAATGAGCTTTAATAGAAGGCAGGAATTGTGCAATATATATAATGTTGTTAGAGTATGACAGTTGATATAAAGAAAGGAAACATATGAATGTATGATGCATGAAAAACATTATTATGGTTTGTTTTCTTTCCTAATAATGTATGTGTGCCTATGTCTTAAGTGATAATTTTATAAAAATGTTAAAAAAAATATCATACATATCGAAAACTACAGCACGTGGAGCACAGAGTGCATAAAGTTGTATACCTCATTAATATGCATATGTGCACATGTATATATACACACTATAAGGAAACATATGTTGTTACTACAAGTACTACAGATAAATTTAATGGGATTATTTAAAATGAAAAGAAAATCTGTGTAACATGGAAAATGCCTCTCATCCATAGGCAGCATTAGAATTTGCCACACGTATTGTATCTTGGCTATTTAAGCTTCACCCTGATAGCTGTAGGACCTCCTCTGGGGTAAATCTAACAATAAATACTGACAGTGCTTAATGAATTAGCAATTTCAATGTCTTTTTTTCCAGATTCAGCAGCATGTTTTAGTTCATATTATACCTAAATTTCATAGTATTACCCAGTAAATGACAATGTAATTCCTTCTAATAGTCCCTGTAATCCCATGGTGGGATATAAACACAAATAGTGCAAACATTTTATCGGAACAAAACTTTCACCTTCTCTCATCAACAATGGTTTAAACAATGAACTCTTTTTGTGTGGTAATTTAGCTGTAGTAAGCCATCCATTACATTTGTGGCAAGCAGTTTCCGTCAGTATCCGGCAGTGCAGAAGTCTTACTGCATAGGCCACCACATACATTGCAGCAGAACATCCAAACAAAGCCACATGATATCTATCTGCAGGGCCTATCATCACAGTAACCATGGATGTGGTTTAGTCTGCTGGTAAATCACTGAGAATTACAGTCAGTGAATAATGCAAGTCATTAGAGTTTCATAGTTCTCATTATTCAGAAAATACATGTTAATACGTCTTTTATTCTATTAAACTGTAAGTGATTTGGGGGAATACTTACAAAATGTACCTTTTTTGGGCCCTTTGTCATCCATCGTGTAAATTTCACTAAAATTCATGTACAAAGAAGCAGAGGGCATAGTGACAGACAAACTTGCTGTGGTTCAGGTTTTACATACTTTGACAGTGTTCCTTCTCCAGACTGCAAGCATAACTTTATGAGGCAACAGTCTACTGTGCTCCAGATTCTTTTAAATCTCAACCATGTTTCTTAATGGAAAGGAGATATTGTAAAAAAATTCAAATTCACTCCCTAAAATGTTTTATAAAACATGACCGAGGCACTTGTCAAATCAGAAAGCAGCAGTTATTGTTGCAACTGACAGGCAACATTAGGGTGGTTGAGGAACTCTTTGAAAGGAGCAGGTAGGCACTGGAAAAATAAATTGATAGTTTTTTAATGTTATAAATAATCTATGATTTGTCACCCATCACAAACTGATACATGGGACAGGTGCCCTGCCCTTACAAGCCTTCCTATGGATCTGAATGTATATCTCTGCATGCTTGTGAACAAGCTGTAAATTTGTTTTTGTTTTTTTGTTTTGTGCTGGGTTACACTATTTCCCAACTGGTACACCTGTTAAAGTATGCTCCAGTGTAGTGCTGCCCATGGTAGGAATTTGGCTGTCCATGCCAGCTCATCCCAAATGACCTGAGTTCAATTAACAGCTCAGACATCTACTGGAATTATTGTAGGGGGATGGGTATGCCCACCCTGGTGGCAGTCCTTATCAAAAGATGCTATAATCCTCCTGCAGGATAGAAGAAAAGCATGAAATGTCCCTGGGTTTGTGTTCACAAAGCCAAGCTGCATATGTGGCAGGGGTCATAAATCCTCCATCCAGGGGAGGAGTTAAAGACATAACAGAAATGTTCTCCTCGCCATGATGTTGGCAGCAGCCCAAGCCACAACCATGGTTACTGTGAAGACAGCCCTTCCAGAAAGCTCTCGCCTCAGTGCTGGGGGATACCAAGAATGAAAGAATGAACAGACATAAGTCTTTTAGGGTGTTGCTTAATGGTCAGCAGCCATGGAGGTAGAAAACATATAGACAAAATATTTACCTTGACATCCCAATGCATACTGGGGTCAGTTCTTATCAGACTATTCTTGCCAGTGTTAAAAGTGGGAAATAATGTCTGGATGACCAAATGTACTGATTACTGCAATGAGGGAATTATAATTATTTCATTAAAATTTACCAAAGTTCACCAAGATGGTCCTCAAAGATACATACCTGGTTCAATAGTTATAAATCTGTCATTAATGTCAAGAAAAACACAGCATCATGATACCTGGCAAAAAGGACATGAATTGTGTTTTTAAAATAAATAGTCAAATTAGAAAAAAATTACACTATCATTAAATATCTTGGGGAAGTGGTAGCTAACAATTTAAATTTTGACGAGTGTTTATCTTCCAAAATCAGAAATGCATATTCTGTAACCCACCTAATTCTAAGCTGCGTGCTTAGTTGTAGGATGATCATTGCACTTCTTTATATATTATGGATCTGACCCATTATTGATTAGTTTTGCATTCTGTTGATCATTGCACTTCATTATATCTTATTGATCTGACCCATTATTGATTAGTTTTGCATTCTGTTGATCATTGCACTTCATTATATCTTATTGATCTGACCATTATTGATTAGTTTTGCATTCTGTAGGCTTTGAACAAGTCATCTGAAACAGCCTGAAAGAGTGTAACAATTCCTTACTAGAAACATCACAGGCCTGAACATTTTAAAATATTCAGAAAAGCTACTGGAATTTCAATGTAGTGTATCTCTTATAGGTCAATTACCTGTGACCTCTGCCTAATCTATAAGGCAGTATATGATCCAGTTCTACTGAAGATCTAAGCCTGGACTATACCACTGGGGAGTTAATACTAGATCAGGAAACCAAACTCTAAAAAGAAATATCATATAATATACAAAAAACATGACAGATACGTTGTGCAATACCTTCCAAGATTAAAGAATAAATGTTGTTGTTGTCTTTCGGCTTTTCCCGGTTAGGGGTCGTCACAGCAGAACTTTGATCCGCTAATGATTGGCAGTAGATTTTGATGAACGCCGAGGTGCCACCTCGACGTTCAGCCTTCAACGAAGGCACGCCCATTTACGCATATCTTTTGAACGTCCACCCAACCGCGAGGAGGACATGCAGACTCCACGCAGAAGGCACTCCCCGCACTCCAGCTGAGAATCGAACGGGAGAACCTCTTGCTGTGAGGCAACAACGCTACCCCTGCACCACCGCGGCTTATTCCTTTAAAATTAGAAGTCATTCATTAACACCCACTAGAACTAATTGTTATACATATATGCAAAGTAGGAAATATCAGCATAAACTAATGGTAATCAAGCCAGCAGGTTATAAACTTGTCAGCTAATCCTACACACCTATCAACCATCTGTAGTATTGTAAGCACAATGGCTACAGTTCAGTATTTTATAGGACTTACTATGATATGCATCAGTTACTCATTAAATCCTTTACAGCTAGTACTTTCATTGCTCTGTCCACTTATAATTGATAATAATGAATGGATATTATGCAGTTTCTGTAGCCCACAGATGAATATTTACCAATGGATCTTTTAATATTAAATATGTTATTATGTATACAGGATGCAGCTTTTGTAGCACACAGATGAATATTTACCAGAGGATTTTAATACTAAATCTGTTCAAGTCCCAAGATGGTTTTGCCAAAGCATCTTTTCAGGCCTATAGCACTTTTTTGCATACTTCCAGTTCAAACTCAAAGATCCTTATGGCATCCACAAATTTTTGGGTCTGGCTTCTTTTTACTGAGTAACTTACTAGCTAATAATAGTCAATATTAGAAAGTGGAAGGAGTTATTAAGAAAATGACACCAAAATCGTTAATCTAGGCTGTCCCACAGTAGACAAATGAATCATTGTTCATCACTTATTATTCAGATATTCATGTTTATATTCATATTTTCATAACAGAGAGAGCTACGTTATTGGGGGGCATGGTGTGATATGCCATGGTGGGAGACAGGAAAATAAATTGTCGATGTTCATTTATATCACACTGTGCCTGACATATTGCTAATTATTTGCTAGTAATTATGAAAAGAAGCAATATTTCCATGTGTACTCAATACTTCAAAAAACAAGTGACTTACAAACTGTTGCATGACATCAGGTGAAGCCTTGGGTACTGTTGAAGAAAAACATTTTTCAAATTTGCACTGTAAGCTGCAAATCTGGAGAAATAGTCAGTGTTATTTATATTGCTAATTATACAATTAAGCATATGTTTCATATTTCTGTAAATATCTCAGTAAACATGTACTCACAGGGGAATTTCTTGTTGTCGTGTGAAAACTTAATGTCTGATTTACAAAAATGTTCTAACAATATACATCTAGGTTATACATTTTAATAGCTTTTATTGTTGACAAAATATTTACTTTCATTTATCTTATCCTTTTTAAGTTTATTTTTCAGAAAATGCTCTGGAATGCAAGATGTGTGTGGGCTGCTAGATGTGTGACATTCTATACCCCTTAAGTGTTAATGAGTTAAATACATTCAACAAAAATCAATGCCATTCCACTAGCTAGAAATGTGTGCAAGGTCTGCATTTCTTCTATAGTATTGATACAACTCTGAATTATTTTGTGAAGTTTCCCTCCCACAGCAAATTAAGACAGTTTTATTATTATTTTTCTTAGACATTATTGTGGGTCCAAGTACCCACTGCTGATATCAGTACCACTGTGTCAATGCCTCATTACTTTCCTAGATTTTCCCATTTTAAGTTTGTCTTGTAGACAGGCAACAAGGTTCAGGACTGACCAAATTCAGGTGGTGGTGGTGGGGTTATTATTCTGGTTGTGTCTGCCTTTCTCTCAGACACTGATATGCAAACTGACTGAGAGCACTGTTGCATGCATGCATGCATGCAGAATGGGCATTATTTTCAACCCCGCTTTTGCTGTTTTTTTTCAGATATTAGCTACACCCTCAGACTCTTCTTGGAACCACTGAGTAAAATCAATATCCTAAACCATCCCCAAAAAATGATAAGATGCCATCATCAACTCCACCTCCTTCCTCCAATCTATCTCTCTGGCACTGAGGGCACTTACACCAAGGCACAAGTGTCCCATATGGAAATGGTTCTTTTGTGCTGGTGGGTTGACCAGTGAATTATAGCAGTGTTGCAGTCAATGCCTCATCTTCCAGTGCTATGAATTATCAGACAAGAAATAGTAATGAAAAAATATTGAGGCTTTATATCTTCAATTTACATTATACTCACAATTCCAGAGTAAGAAATGGACATAACATAAGCCAGGTTAAGTAAGCAGGATCTGTCCTAGATGAATGCAAATGGGCCTGGTTCAGTAGATTTTATGTTGCCTATATCCTTAATAAATAATTCCATAACGATCCTTGTCATTAACCTTGACTGTCGATGATTGTCACTGTTGAAGTGACACCCTGACCCCATGTGCAAAATGGGAAAAAGGGGACTGAGGATGACAGATGAGGCTGTTTGGGCTTATGGGTCTATAATTGTCTGGATCCATTGACACTCTGCCTTTGTGCAAGGGGATAGGTGTTGCTGTCCTCAATTCATCCAGCATGAAGCCTGTTTGGAGGCTGATACTGAATATCCTCTGTATGGGATCTGACAAGTCCTGTTTCAGGCTGACCAGTAAACAGCCTGGTAAGTTATCTGGCCCATGGAAGTAATGTTCTTGGCCTTGGATATTGCCTTGATGATTTTTTCTTAGTATAACCCAGCCTGGGTTACCTGGGGTAGCTCTATTGAGAGAAAGCTGGATGTAAAACCAACCGATCTGCCAAACATGAACTGAGAATTGCTACGCTTAATGTAGGTTCACTGACAGGATGCAGCTTGGAATTGGATGACATGATGATACGAAGGAGGCTGGACATCCTATGTATCCAGGAAATGAGATGGAAGGGCAGTGCAGCAAAGCCACTTGGCTTGGGATCCAGAGTCTACTACTCAGGTGGAGGGCAGGCTAGAAATGGTGTAGGAATTGTGGTGAGAGAGAGGCTTCAGAAGCAGTAAGGGATATCATCAGAATTAATGACAAACTCATGGCAGTCAGACTCCAGTGTAATGATACGGCAGTATTCATAATCTCAGCCTATGCCCCACAGCAGGGTTGTGATAGTGAGGAAAAGAGTGCATTCAGACAGCAGTTGCAGGACCTACTAGATAAAGTAGGACAACATGAACTGGTGTTGATAATGGGTGACTTGAATGCACATATCGGGACAGACAGAACAGGATATGAGAACTGCCTGGGTCCACATGGGTGGGGCAACAGGAATAAAGAAGGAGAAGCCATTCTAGACTTCTGTCTGGCAAATGGCTTAATAGAAGCCAATACATGGTTCAGAAAGAGAGACAGTCACAAGATCACATACAAGAATTGTCAACATGCAACTCAGGTAGACTTCTTCCTAGTAAGGAAAAGGCACTGGGGCAGAATCCATGATTGCAAAGTCATCCCCAGGGAAACAGTCGTCCCACAGCATAAACCACCAGTTGCCACAATCAGCTGCAAGCAGTGGCCAGAGAAGGCTCTAAGGTCAACAGAGACCAGGCTGAAGACCTGGAAGTTGACTGGAGAAAAAGTACAATAGTTCAAGGAATTACTCAGGGCTCTAGCACCCCAAGAAAAGGAGGAAATAGGTGGAGTTGAAGAAGAATGGTAGCACCTAAAAACAGCTTGTGTTAGGATTACAGAAAAGATATGTGGCCAAGCCAGGTATGGAAATAAGGTACATAAAGAAAGCTGGTGGTGGAATGCAAAAGTCCAGGAAGTCATCAAAAGAAAAAAGGAGTGCAGGAAGAAGAGGGAGACAGAAAAGACTGACCAGGCTAGGAAGGACTACTGGTTGGCTAACAAAGAAGCTAAGAAAGAAGTTGCAATAGCAAAGACTAGGGCATCGGAGGCACTGTACCAACTTCTGGAAAGTGACTCAGTAAGGGGCACAAAGAAACTTTATCAGGTTGCAAGGCAAAGACAGAAAGATAAAGAAGATAGTCAGACACCCTTCATAAGGGATGCCAGCAACAACCTGCTTACTAGTCCACAGGACATCAAAGGCAGATGGAAGGAGTACTTCCAGCAGCTTCTGAATGAAGAAAACCCCATAGAAGCTGTACTACCCCAGAAACAGTCTATGATGAGAGCAGAAGAGAAGCCCACCCTAGAACAAGTAAGAACAGCACTAAGGAAGATGAAGTCAGGGAAAGCAGCAGGCTCAGATGAGGTCACAGCAGATATGATAAAGATGCTGGGTGAGACAGGGGAAAAATGGCTCCTGAGGGTACTAATAGCAGTGTGGAGAGAAAGGTGTATCCCAGATGACTGGAGAATTAGCATACTCGTGACAGTGTACAAGAACAAAGGGGATATCCACAACTGTGGGCAGTACAGAGGGATCAAACTCCTATCACATTGTATGAAAGTTCTGGAGAGGGTGATTGATAAACGGATACGCAGAGTAATAGAATGTAAGATGGGAGATGAGCAGTTTGGATTCAGATCAGGATGCAGCACAACTGACCTGATGTTTGCAATGAGACAGATACTTGAGAAGAAGCTAGAGATGAGGAGTGTCCAACTGGGCATTCCTAGACTTCGAGAAAGCATATGACAAGGTCTCAAGAAAGCTGATCTGGGCAGTACTGCGGTGGGTTGAAGTCCCAGAAACATTGGTAGAGTTAGTGCAAGCTATGTACAAGGACCCAATGACTCAAGCACAGACAGTGTTCAGCCTCAAAGAGGGGTTCCCAGTGGGTGTGGGTGTACATCAGGGTTCAACTCTGTGCCCACTGCTTTTCATACTGGTGATGGACTACATTAACAAACAGGTTGGAGGGGACAGATCAACAAAGCTGCTGTATGCAGATGATGTGGCAGTATAGGCAGACTGAGCTAGAACTTCAGCAAAGGATAGGAGAATGGAATGCAAATCTGAAGACACATGGGATGAAGCTAAGCACAGATAAGACAGTGGTAATAGCAGCAAATTGGGGAAATCAGAAGAAGCTGAGAATAGAGATAGAAGGGAGGATAGTGGAACAAGTAAACAGCTTCAAGTATCTGGGAGGAAAAGTTGAGGAGAAGGGTAGTCTGAATGAAGAGGTCAAAGCTAGAATCAGAGTGGCTGCAGCCAACTAGCATAGAGTATCAGGTACAGTCTATGACAGAAGAATGCCAAAGAAGCTGAAAAGTAAGGTGTACAAGACAGTGGTGCGACCAGTATTACTGTATGGTACAGAAACCTGGGCAGTAAAGGCAGAACAGTTGAAGAAGCTAGAGGTGATGGAAATGAAGTGCCTGAGAAAGGTGATAGGATGCACACTGTGGGACAGATGTAGAAATGAGGACATAAGAGCAGAAGCCAAAGTAGCTCCAATTGCAGAAAAGATCAAAGAGAGCAGATTATGGTGGTTTGGGCATGTGTAGAAAAGCAGAAGACAATCTGGTGAGGAAGATTTGGGACAGACAGGAAGAAGGTAAGAGGAAGTGAGGACATCCAGCAAAGAGGTGGATGGATTGTGTGAAAGAAGATCTGCGACAGTCAGCCATGAGTGTTGAAGAAGGCAGGAGTGTGGCACTGAATCAAGAAAGTTGGCGACAGTTAACACGATACCCTGGCCCCATGTAGAAAATTGGAAAAAAGAGGGCTGATGATGATGATGACTTTTTCTTAGGAGATATGAGGGGGAGTGTAGATGTGGGTATGCGATCTAAGAATATAGAAAGGGAGAAGGGATGAAGTTTGTACTATGTTTGTCCACTGACTATGTACCCTGGGTCCAAGTATGTGATATCATTTACTATTAGCTCTGCCCAGTGCTGGGCATTATTTCTAAGGTTTCTAAAATAATTAACGATGGCTTTATGTTTATCCTTCAACTGGGTGGTTATTTTTACCTTATATCTGGATTTGGTTGATTTGATCAGGGTCCAGAATTTCTGTTAAGTTTTGCAAGAGTGTTTTAGCAGCTTGAGAGTTAAATTTATTTATGTGTGCAATGGTTGTTTTCTTTTATTATATAACCTGTTTGTATATGGGTTCTATCATACGGGTTTATTCTTAAATTTGATATTGCATTTACTTTTGGAAGAAAGACAGATGAGTCTTTGCAGCTATTTATATGTGCATAGGATTTGGAGACAAAGGATTCTTAATAAGAGGTTGGGTTATTAGGCTGGAAAGGATTTCAAATTTAGCCAGGTCATCACTTAATTTTAGTAGATTAGCCTTAGCATAATCTCTAAATACTTAAGAAATGAAAGATGCTTTCAGCTTCAGTCTTAAGGGGAAATATGTCTGATTTATGATTTGACCAGACAGTAAGTGACAGTTGGTAGGGAGCAAAACTGGCCCATATTAATAAGGACCAACCTCAGGATTTTATTGTCCCTGGTTGGGATGTGGACTGACTGGTCCTGGCTGTTTGTATTGATGAAGTCCATAAATTTCTGAGCATACATGTTTGTGGACGTACTGCGGTGGTGGTGCTGCGGTAGTGCTGTCACCTCACAGTAAGACATTGTCCCATTCGATTCTCAGCTAGAGCGTCTTCTGTCTGGAGACATGCATGAATGGGCATACCTTCGTTGAAGGTTGTGCGTCAGGGCTGGCAACTCGGCATGTAAAAATCTACTGCCAATCATTAGCGGACCGGAGTTTCGCTGTGGCGACCCCTAACCGGGAAAAGCCGAAAGACACAACAACATGTTTGTGGACGTATACGTTTCCCAGTTAATGGAGGGATAGCTGAAGTCTCCAGAAGAGGAGTATTTGGCTTAATGTATACAGACTCCATAGTAATTAGGTAGGTGGCATAGGCTGAGGGGGACATAGATGGGGTCCTATAGTTTGCTATGATATAGTAAAGGTTTTTATTAATAGTAAGTTGGATGTGGAGGAGTTCTAGGTTGTTATCTTGTCTAAAGAGTTTGGAGGCGAAATGATTCTTTAAGAATATGGGAACATGGCTGGCTAGCTTTAGTGCCTTCATCTAATGCGATGGGTCTTAACATATAGTAGGCATTGAAACCCTGCACTGTTGGAGTGCTCTTATTGGCCTTGAACCAGCTCTCACAGATGATACATATATCGATATTTTACAGTGTAATTACTGCTTGAAAAGATTGGAGTTTTTTGTTAAGGATCCTAGCACTGAGGAGCAATACCTTTATATTATCCAGATTCTGGTTTCTTATGTTGGAAACTTTATAAGACTGATGTTGCCTAAAAAAGGCATCATGGGCATGGACAACAATGTAGCCAATACATGAAATCCTTGTAGTGATAGGTGCAGGCCATCCCTGGCAAAGAAGTTAGGACTGTCTACCATCTCCTCTCAGGCTGATATATATTGTACCCCATAAGTGACAAGAGCAGCTAAAGCAATTTTTGCAGTCAATAATCTTTTGTTTGTATTGCAGTACCATTCTTGGTGATGGTAGAATGCTGCTCAGTCCTAGGATCATATATGCATCAGACACATATTTGAGAGCTCCAGCATCTTTCTTCATATAGTCCACAGAGGTATGTCTCAAGTCATTTTACAGCCACATGCAGTATGATTGTGTATGTGTACTTGTGATCAAGGGACATGAATGTATGTGTGATGTGGTGAATCTTAGCACCTGATAAGCAGCTGACCATGACACTCTCCTTGCATAGCCTAGAGAGTGCAAAGGCATAGCTCATTGCACTCCTCAGCCCCCTTAACCAATCTAACTATGTCTGTGGTCACACAATCTTGTAGTAAATTATAAATATTGAAAAGTGGAACCAGTTTAATGGAAATGAATTGTGCAGTTATGGCTTGTTTAAAAGCAACATGTTTACACAAATGAGAACTGCTGTAGTACAGTTGACCTTTGCAGTTCTGCTGCATGCCCATACATAGGTAAATAATACATGGTCTGCATCTCACATTTCAGTGGTGTATTGTGGGTATCAATGGATGTTTTCCAGTGGTAGCTTCCTTACAATGTTTTTTCCTGGAACTTTTAATACTGCTAAGCAAATCCTATTTATTCACCATTTACATAGGAGCAAAGTCAGGAGGTAATTCTGGTTTTGTAGCTGCTAGTAATCCTATAACTTTACCAGTCTCTAGCCTGAAAACATTCTATTGAGGCTAGATCAATTTTCTCATCTGCCCCAAAGAATTGTTTTGTGAAGTCACTTGCTCAGAGTTGCCCAGCAGACAAATGCAAATTGAGGGAATCAAACACTAGACTTCAGAAAACATTGTCCGACAAGGAGTGTCATTGTAGCAGCACCTTGTAACTTCACCCATGCCCTTCTTTAGCATCCTCTATATCACAGCTGATAATAATATCTGATTTGCACTATCTCCTTCCTTAATCTTAATACATCGCTCATGGTAGAAATGTCCAGTGCAGTTTTCCATACATTAGTAGTAGAACAGCATGGAAACCAAAGATGGTTATTTATGGTGTGTTCCACCAGACACCCACCTTACTATAAACATGACAAGTAGAAGAAAATTATGAGAAATGTTTGAGTAGGGAGGGTATCCATGGATGCAAATCTTCACATTTCTGCTATTTACAGTTACTAACTAGTTTTTGTAGGCTTTCACAGATGCCACACCTTACTAATGCAAAAATCCACAGAAAGTGTTGTGTTTAGACATCAGTAATGATATCCTGGGGAGTTGCTAATGGCCACAGTAGCATTAATAAGTCTATCCCACATAGACTCCCCCATAGCAAATAAGGTCCCCCTTCTCCATACACCTGAAGGTTGCTTCTTCTATGACTCACATGAGCTCAGACCTTAGATGCTGTTGACTCCATCAATGATGGTATTAGTGTAATAATTTGTATTGTATCCTGATGAGTCATGCAGTCCATTAGGGATTAGTGTGATAAAGTCACCTAATGACAGACGAATGTTTTACAATGAAGTCTCAGACAGGAAGGGTTTATACAAATAGCTAAAGAAAACATTGCCATTGAAGAGGAGTGCTGCCTTTACAATAAAGTTTATAGCAGTTGTGTTCCACAAGTGGCTGGAACCTCCATGAAAGACATGAATTCCAACAGCAAAACTCAGCCGCAAACATTCTTCTGTGTAAGTAGCAAGCTAGGCTGTTTAGGGACTTTCACACTGCTGACATGTCATCATTCAAAACAGAAGGGAAACACTGTGCCTCATGCTCAAATAATTCTAATTCACTAATGATTCTTCCACTGCAATGGACCTCTAGGGCTCTCATCTTTACAGGAGGTGCCTTCTAAAAGAACACTGTTGTCATGCTGGAGTAGGGATTAACTCCTCTTCAACAATGTCAGTACTTTTGCAATGTCACCACTGACATGCAGTTCCTCCCATGGTACTTGTACATTTTACAGACACCGATATGTGAATGCAGATGATCTACTGTCAGTTCTGGCAACTTGTCAAAATAGAAGGGAATATTTATTTCTTTTGCTTTTTGTTTTTATTATTTTTCATTTTTTACTTTCATGTTTTACTTGTTTACAAAGTTAAATACTATTGAAAGTACAAAATGTGCTGTGTCTTTTATTTTTGGGGGGTTGGTCTTTAAAAATCCCGTTACAGGGAACCAAGCATTTTAATTGAAATGTGATTTCAACTGTAATTGAAATGTGATTTTATTTTAAAAAGTGGAAGTTTGTTGATTCTTGTTGTTTGTCTGAAGAAGTCCTGCTAGGAGCAGGACAAAAAGCAGAAATTAAAAGTGAAGGCTTTACTTTTTAAAACTTTCATGTTTTGCTTGGTCCATTGGAGGTGGATATCGATACCATTTGGATTGTTTTAATAGAAGTGGTGCAGTGAGGGCGTGTTCATTTGTTTCAGTTTTTTTTTCTAGTTTACTGTCAATTCTGACATTTCATTCCATGAGATACAAAGTCATCTATGGAAGCAGAGCATATGAAAAGCTACCCATGGAAACACAGGATTGCATATAAAGTTGTCTGGGGAAAACAGAACTGCATGTCTGGAAAAACAGCTCTGCATATTAAGTCTTCTGTAGAAACAGAGCACTGCATGTAAATTAATCTGTGGAAAGAGTCCACTGCATGTATAGTCCGATGGGGAAACAGACAACTGTGTGTAAAGTCATTTAGGAAAACAATGCACTGAACTGCAGCAGAAGATACACCTTCCAGCTAATTGCTACTAAAACAGTATGAACATGACTACCCTTCTGGCTTTTTTTCAAACTGTAGAATTATACAGAGAAGTCACTGCTCATGAAGAAGATGGCATTGCTAAACCATTGTGTTAGCACACAAAACTAATGTTAGGATTCTTCAACGCCTTCAGGAAAGACATACAAAAGTCTGAAGTTTACAATCACCAATGCTGTATGACATGCTGATGGACACATTCTGATGGGCAGATTATTACCATGGATGACTTATTAGTTCCATTTCTTTCAATAATCCATTCCTACATTGCAGATACTGAGATCCATGCCCCTAGTTTAACATACATATGTCAAGCATTGACTCTAGGATTAAAATGCAATGAAATCTATATTAATAAGATGCCTTCCATGGCTACATCATGACTATTTGTCCTGCATGCAACAATTAGTATCTGGGTGTGTTATTTGGGGCTAGTTGAATTTACAACAGAGTGCTTGCCTGCTTGTATGTAGCATCCTGTGGCCCAAAATATTGCCAGCCATTTGACTACAGCAGAATAGTAACATGCCACATACTATATATCAGTATTTTTGAACTGGGTTGTACCCCCACATCCCCCATCTTTAAATACTCTGTCTGTGAGGTTGCACCACCTCAGTGAAGAGAACAAAATTGTATGTCACTTTTCTGCAAGGTGGTACAATGTCAGAAGAGAGTATGAAAGCAGATCCCCCACTTTGGGGGATGAAGGTGGGCAGAAACTTCCAGCAAATAGTTTTGCATCCCACTGCAATCAAATGGACTCTGTAAGTTTAGTCGGCATAATACTGCATGTTGGCAAACAGTCCATAGTAAGCTCTAATTAAATCTGTTATGTGGTGAAATTACTTATAGCTACTATGATTAGTGGCCACACATCAACAGTAAGTACACACACACACATGTATATATATATGTGTGTGTGTGTGTGTGTGTGTGTGTGTGTGTGTGTGTGTGTGTGTGTGTGTGTGTGTATGTATACATATATATATATATATACATACATACATACATATAGATATACAAATACATATACATATATATATATATATATATATATATATATATATATATATATGTACAAAATCATGCATGGACTATGATATGTACTCCATACTAGTTAGTGCAGTTGCTTCATGCAAAAATGTAAATAACTGTATGCATCCCCAATGGTGTGACAGTTTGCTCTGTGAAGATCACTTACAGTGTGAGAGCTTAACTGATAGATACAATACCAGGCTAGTGGTGTTCACATTCAGCAGTACTTGAAGCAGAAAGTTCTTTATAACAGTTGTATGGAGCAAAACTTAAGGAATAACTAAGACAGGCAGTGTTACACTACTATTATTTATGCATTCAGTGATGTCTATGCCTGTACTTGCAACAGAGCTGGCCACTACCTTCAGCTTATAATGAAACACTCAGTGGATGACTGATGACTATAAACTGTAGCAAAATGGATGTGGTCCCATTCTTCACATTTTCACCATATACTTTTGAACCCCTTAGCATCAGTGGCCACCTGCCTTTGTAACCATAACATTTTAAATAGCCTTCCAATGAGAACTAACAAACCCTCATAATTTCATGCTTTCAAAACAGCAATAAAAAACATCATATTTATAGCTATTGTGAGAAGTTGCATAGCTCTTCTTGCAACAGGAAGCCAGCTTGACTTTTTGCAGAAAGAAGCAGTGGTGGGCCCAAGGTTACCTAAACACTGAACCTGCCTAATTTATTTATTTATTGACATTTGATTATTATTTAGTTGTTTGAAGTTGTGTAGTATATACAGGGGACTTTAATATGATGATGGGTAGGGCATACTTTAATTTAGATTGTAACATAGTTTTGGCTAATGTCACTCTAGCCTCAGAAGAAAATAAACTAGATATTCTAGAACTAAGTTTTAATTTCTGAAAGACATTATTGACCATTCTCTCAGTGTGTGATTCAAATGGCAGAGAAGGCCCCAACTGAAAGCCAAGATATTTATATTCAATGATCTGTTTAGTCATATCTGCTGATGTGTCATATATTAAAATATGAAGTTTCTGGGAGTAGCAAACATTGTAATGGCTGATGTTTTCGCATTAATCATCAACTTATTTTTGGATATCCAGTTCCACAGTGAATTTAAATTCCTTCGACTTTGTCTGCAAATTGTTTCAGTGACTCAGAAAACTTCCTGTATTCAAAGCAAACCAAACTGTTGCCACGCTAACCCAGTTCATTCATTTATAAGAGACTGTTGTAAGTCACAGTGATTTGTATACTTGCAAAAAAAGAGAGCAAAAGAAAACATATCCATTTCAAATATTAGAAAGCATTCTAATCCTGTAGTAAAAAAACTTAATATGTAATCCTTCATTCGTTCTTAGTCTGATTACATGCTTAATTCAGTTTAGTACTGCAGAGATGCCACAACCTATGCTCTCATTCACTGTGTGCACAGCAGTTAAACTTATCTTGGATGGGCATCACACACACACACAATCACGCACAAGCACTTGTAAACTCTGCCATACATACCCATTCACACAGACACCAAGATAGTCAAGCACAAACACAACACTTCACACAGTCCTGCTGATGCCCCGATGCCCCTACAGACACAAACACACCATGTTTAGCTGATGAAAAACAGCCCTAATCCTGTCATAGACAGCAATAGATATACACCATAAAACACACATCTTTACCTTTCAGCTTTCAAGATCATAGCACAGGGAAATCAAAAATCATAGCAGGCATGTGCAAGTATCAAAACACTGTCAATCCATGGGATTGGAGTGGTAACTGTAGGATACACACTTCTGCTCTTTGTGTGAGACACAAACTTACAGAGTTGACTGCAGTGAGAACAGAACCACTACCTAAGTACACAGATTGCAGAACTCAGTACTTTATGCAAGAACCATGGCACAAGTCTGACTTTTACAAGACAGCAGGTCAACTTATAGTGGATGACATCAGCAGGGCATGTTGGAAGGCCTGCATGAAATGGGTGTGTAGGCATGTGCAAGTGTCAAAATACTGTCAATCCTTGGGATTGGAGTGGTAACTGTAGGATACATACTTCTGATCTTCAGGCTAGACACACAAACACACACAGTTGACTGCAGTGAGAACAGAATCCTTACCTATCTAAATACACAGACTACAGAACTCAGTACTTTATACAAGTGCCATGGCACAAGTCTGACTTTTACAAGACTGCAGGTCAACTTATAGCGGATGACATCAGGCAGGGCATGTTGGAGAGAAGATGTTAGGAGGCCAATATGAAATGGATGTGTAGGCATGTGTGAGTATTAAAACACTGTCAATCCATGAGATTGGAGCAATAACTGTAGGATACACACTTCTACTCTTCAGGTTAGACACACACACACACACACACACACACACACACACACACACACACACACACACACACACACACAAAACTGCAATGGGAACAAAACCCCTACCCATCTATTGACCTATTGAGTCTATGAAACACACCTGCTCTTAACTGACTCTATGGCAGTAGGTGTAAGTGAATTGATACATTTCTTTTTGAACAACTCCAAAAGCCAAACAAACTAAAATTAATTAACTGCATCCAGTCCACAAAATGGCATGTTTTTATCAAACAAACAATGATTTATTAACTTTTAAAACATTACAAAATAATTAACATCTAAAACTTTGCAATATTAATGTCTAAAACTTTACAAAATAAGAGCTTTCATTTCTAATTTACAATTAGAAGAAACCTCATCAGATAAACTCTCCCTCATCCCATTCTTCTCTTTATAAAGTAAAGTAAAAAGTAATTACATCATCATAGAAGTTATACACCCCCCCAAGCAAAACCAGTCACATTCATTGAAAGCATATCCTACCTCTAAATAATTGAGCATGCTCAATTATATCCACTGTATACTCACATTGTCCATTAAACCATAAAAACACCTTTATATTCAAGTGAATCAGCCAGCAGCTTGAATGGGAGATATTGGCCAGGCCTTTATGAAAATATGTCTATTAAGAGTATTTTAAAATTAAAGCCTTTGAAATGGTGAGCAGAATGTTTTTTGTACTATTATTATTACTTTTCATTGTATATAAAGAAGTTTTTATGGTTTAATGGACAATGCAAGTATACAGTGGATATAACTAAGCACGCTCAATTATTTAGAGGTAGGATATGGTTTCGACAAATTTGATTGGTTCTGCTTAGGGGTGTGTGTAACTACTCTTCTATGATGATGTAAGTACTTTTTACTTTATTTTATAAAGAGATGAATGGAATGAGGCTAATTTTATCTGATAAAGTTTCTTCTAATTGTAAATTAGAAACGAAAGCACTTATTTTGTAAAGTTTTAAATGTTAATTTTGTAAAGTTTTAAAAGTTAATTATTTTGTAATGTTTTAAACATCAATAAATCATTATTTGTTTGATATAAATGTGCCATTTTGTGGACTGGATGTAGTTAACACCTTTCTTTTTGAGCTCAGATGATATTGAGTTTGAATCCATGTATATCTAATAGACTTAAATAAACACTGATAATGCAATGACATTATTCTTTATAATAGATTCAGCATGTGTTACTGTGTATTGACCTAGCACAGTGGGATTAAGTAGCATTGTGCAGAGATAACCACAGCATTGTAGGGCCGCTCACTATCACTTGGAATTGGTGCACAATGCCAAACTCTGTGCAAACATAGAGGCCAAAATGTTAAAGGATCCACTGCTTTTTCTGCTACTTATGGGTGTTGTATGTGATTCTATTTTTTGACCAGGTGTTAAAATGCGATAGATAGGAAAGTGGTGAAATGGGAAGGAAGCAGAGGAAGAGCAATGGAAAAGCAATACAGGAATGTGCAGAAGGGAGGTAGGAAAGAACTTTAGCTATCCATTCCACTGACAATGAAAACTGATAATATATGGAGAATATTAGCTGAATTTGGACTATCAAGAGAGGGGTAGCCGCAGTGGTACAGCGGTAGTATTGTTGCCTCACAGCAAGAGGTTCTCCTGTTCAATTCTCGGCTGGAGTGCCTTCTGTGTGGAGTCTGCATGTCCTCCCCACAGTCGAATGGCCTTCGAAAGACGTGCGTGAATGGTCATGCCTTTGCTGAAGGTTGGGCATCGGGCTGGCAACTCGGCACCATAAAAAAAATCTACTGCCAATCATTAGCGGACTGGAGTTCTACTGTGGTGACCCCTAAACGGGAAAAGCAGAAAAGACAAACAAAAACCTCTAGAGAGAGGGGTGGCAACAATGTAAGTATGTTATATAGCCAATTGGACTGAATCAAGTGTGTCAAGAAGACACGTGTGAAATGGAGACCTGTGTATGGAATGTTATTTTTTGTGGGACAAATGCCCAATTTCTTTTTAAATTCAGTAAGAGAGGAATGCTGGGTAATGGATGTAGGTATGCCTGGGTCAGGTAAGTTGGGTAGGTGAGGAAGCAAATACAAACAAACAAGAGACAGGGAAGGTGAGGGACATGTAAGGTTGGGGGACACTGAGATTGGTGTGAGGGAGGGGACAAGCCAGGCTCATGCCTGTCAAACTTGGAGACAGTGAGAATCAAGTCCTCACCCACTGGACTGTCATCACTGTCCCCTTAGTCCACTGGCAGCTGGAGTGTTTGATGTCTTCTCCTCCTCCTACGGACCATGAGGGAGAGCAGCCTCTCTATCCAGCATAGGTGTACACCAATGGTGCAGTGCACAACCCTATGCACCAATCCTGGCATCTTCTGGCAAGTGATGAAATCCCCACCTCTACCACTGCTCTAGGAGGGTACCACAGCACCAGCTGCCAGGGCAGTACTACCTGAGGGTGCAGATAGTGCAGGCCAGCAGAGGCAGTGCTGCCAGGGTGGGTCCCAGATGTGCTGGACATCAGTGCTGGAGCAGGTGTAGCAGTGGCAGGCTGACCCACTGAGGTTGGCCTACCTTGCTGTGCTGTGGAGCATTTAGTGATGTGGTACATATGGATGACATGGAGACATTTTAATGACACATAACAGAAAATAAAAAAGAGAGATAAGTGTTGGGGTGAGAGAAAACAAGAGCTAAAATTAGTACCATCATATGTGACATACAGTGCATTAACACAATTATACAATTCTTTTATCTGAAGTATTACATTTAAGTATATGTCCTAACAGATACACACAATACTACAGATTGTTGAAAGCTATCCTTGAAATCTGCATATAGTGTACATATGCGTGCTCCAGTTATACAGATTACAGTTTACAGAAGGGCATTTGTCCCACTGGTATAGAGTTTTTAATTTAATGTAAATAGTATTGAAGAAATAACAGTATTGTATAGTTACGGATAGTAGTATTTGAACCCACAACCTCTAACTACAGTCTAATATTGGACCCTTGCAATTGGTTTGGTGTGCTACAGACTAATGGATGTATACTTGCTTTTATACTTGGGATATGCATGCTCAATTTGATACAACTGTATAAAAGACCAAAAAAGCTATCTTTAACTTTTAAAGCTACAGTAACACTTATTTTTTCTTGCATACATACCACTTGCTTCCCTCAGTCTCTCCAATCGAGTAACATAAGCCTGCCAGTTTCACTCACATTAGTTGGGAGCTGGGGAAAGAACAGAAAGAACAGAAGAGTATTATGCATACCAGTTTTGCCAATATTTAGCATTCTAAGTCTTATAAGTACTTTCTTGTCAAGCTGTGGGATGTCTGCAGTCTCAAATTCATGCAACCAACCATTGAGAGTATCCCTTTTTCTCCTGCATATGTCATTGAAATGATGCCTATGTTGCTCTCTAGTGCATGGCATAACAGTGGCACTGGATACAGCCTGAGCCAAACTATTACATGCCTCAGACTTGTACTGGGAGCCAGGACAGTCTCCCTGCAGAGGCCTTTGGTTGTGGTGCTTTACCAGGAGTGCAATAAATATCCTGGACTCCTGGACACCCCACCTTTGTGCCCTAAACTTGGCACCTTCCTCTCCAATGCCAGCCATATGTACCAGCCAAACTAGAGCAATGGAAACTGATGCTTTCCTGCCAAATCCACTTATCACATTTACTGGCAGTGAGTAAACACAAGCAGCAATGCCAACAGCATTAGTGTGATGTTAAGTGAAATGCAGCAGTGCCAAGCAGGGAGGAATTAAATAATTGAAATTGGATGGTTAACCTAACACTTGGCCTTAGTTTGAAGGTTGTCTACTGATGTAGCCTGGAAATATATATATATATATATATATATATATATATATATATATATATATATATATATAAAAGAAGTGCTGCTTAGATATAGTCAGGAATCATACATAAATACAGGTGACAGTTTGAGCAGTTACACATGTATTTGTGTGACCTGACAAGATTATTGGATATAGCTCCAGTTGTGTATGTGTCTTATGTAATTGCAAAGTGCCATGCAAGTCGAGACAGCAGAATTATGCTTACAGAAATATAGTAGAGAGTATACCATCAGTCACACATCTGAAAACACAATAATGATGTCTCATCCCTCATACATATAATTCATATGAGCTCCACTATCTAAAGTGTTATAAGTGGGAGTGAATATAACAGGAAGTGGAACAGCAGCAAAAGTGCATGGAATATCCTGTATTAGAACCAAGGACCTTGTGTATGGCAGTCCTACACTTACACCTGTTGCCACAAGAATGCTGAAATAACACTTGCATAATTTTCAGTTCATTGCTATAAACTGCACTGTCACAACAGTAATAAAAGGTTGCACACCCTGTACTAGGACCCAGGACCATCTGCACTTTAGCTCTACACTTACACCTACTGCCAAAGGACTAGGTAAATGACATTCCCTAATTTTCTACTCATTCTTAAGGTCTCTGTGTTAACTGCCACGCAACTCCACTTGGTGTGTTTGCTCTGTGCCCAACAGGATTAATTGAATATATCCATTTTCAATTATTGGCTGTCTGAGTCCTGTCTGCAAGTGTTCTGCAGGTGTTCTGTCTGCTTCCTGGGTGGACTAGTGGCCCACCCAGGAAGCAGACAGAACACCTGCAGAACACTTGCAGGTGTTCTGTCTGATTCCCACCCAGGAAGCAGACAGAACACCTGCAAGTGTTCTGCAGGTGTTCTGTCTGCTTCCTGGGTGGGCCACTAGTCCAAATTTGTGCACTGCTGTGCTTCACTCAAATGAGATAAGCACAGCCAAACCTGCATTCATTTTCTCCATTTCCCGTGTTTGCACTAAGTCGAGTATCATACAAACAATGCCCCCCCCCAAAAAAAAAGAAAAAAAAAAGTAGTTGAAATAAGCAAAAGCAATCTATGACATACACACTTCAAAATGTTGGAACACATGACATATTTCTGCATAGGAATGAATTTGAACCCTCACTCCAATGAACCTTCAGAACACAGTAAGGGTGACTTATCCCTCTTTGCCATACAAACAGCTCTGCAGCAAGGAACTGAAATCATTCTGCATACAACCAACTGCAACATCATCTACAGTAATATGAAACCATGTAACTGTTATTTGTACATTTATTTTTGGATGTATTGCACTAAGTGATCACAGAACCAGTTATGAGTATTGCTTGCAAATATACAGCTCTGTGTTACCTCTCTGTGTTTGTCATTCTTTTCTTATCTGACCAGTAATCTAAGCCATGCAGACTGTAAGCCATTCTATATCATTGTCCTTAAAATGTGTGAGGATATTAAATGGCAATAATATAATATGCAGTTGCTAACAAATGAAGGGGAGGTTGGATGTTAATGAATAGAACCTGTGAATTCTGTGCTGCTTACTTGCATTTCCAATCTTGACAAAATTGCATCTAACATTTTGTAAGTCTAACTTGACACACTCACTGAATGTAGGGCAGTCTGTATTGCTGTTGTGTTTTTCTTCTCCCTACCAGTAATCATTCACAGTTGCAATCCATTAAAAACAAAAACCGAGGGAGTGCCTGCAGCATGCTTACATCTGATAGAAGGAGCCTAGTATTTGCGATTCAGAAATTCTAATGAGTTCACACCTCACTTGCATATTCACCATGACAGCCCTGAATCAACACCATAAAAAGGCAACCATGTAGCTAGGGAAACTGAAGGTGAGGAGACTTGTTTATGTGAAGAACACAGAAAATAGGCTATTACTTTGGGATATATCTGCACAGAAGTTTACTGAACTTGAGAATGTATGCTTGCATTTTGTCAGCTACATACTGCATATTCTGAAATGCAATTAAGAAAAATCTGTAAAATAGTTTAATATATATTTTGACTAGCAAAGTCTTTTACACTTTTATCTCTATAAGTGTACTGATGGCAAGGGCATGTTTATCAGGACATTTCATAGGTATCCATGACTGGCAAAACCTTAACATGGAATGTTTTGTGTTAAATCTGTAGGGGTCTACTTTGTTTGATAGAAAACACATTTCACTGAAACTCATTTTGTCAAAGCCTCATTTCACTGAAAAAGAATTGCCTGAGCACAATTCACTGAAAGCTCACTTCATTCAAAGTTTATTTGACTGAAACTCATTTCATCTAAACAGGTATATACCCTGTTCCCCACTGTAATGCGATCCTGGAGTTAGTATATATAGTAAGTGGGAGTGTGGGGGGCACAGCCCCCCACCTATTTTAAATGTAAACCATAGACATGGATTATTGCAAGTCAAATGAATAACTCTTTCCAGAAAATAATATATACCCAAACTATGTTGGGGGCTGTGCCCCCCCACACCCCCCAATGTGGGGGGCTGTGCCCCCCACACCACCTCTAACTATATATACTAACTCCAGGATCGAACTACAGTGGTGAACAGGTCATATGCCTGTTTAAACGAAATGGGTTTCAGTCAAATGTGTTTTCATGAAATGAGCTTTCGGTGAATTGTGCTCAGGGAATTCATTTTCAGGAAATGAGGCTTTGACAAAATGAGTTTCAGGGAAATGTGTTTTCTATCAAAGTAGACCCATCTGTAGACAAATTTAGGGACAGTTCATTTGATAGCACTTGTAGCATTTCAAAGATGGTTTGTTAGCAAAATGTGTCATTGCCTTTTCTTTTGGGATGAGGGAGCAAAGCTGCATTTCTATTATGGCCAAACAAGCATATGTTGCTATTGTTACTCTCCCTTTTTTTTTGTATTCAGACTGTTGTTTGTATTTCAAATCTCTGGACTGTTTAACATTTCTCCAGTGGTTAACACTGAAATCCTACCTTTTTTGTTTTATCTGGGAACAGTTATTTTGTAGTTATGTGGTACTTATGTGTATTATCCTTCTGTTGTCTTTTAGGACACATAAGACTATGCCACACAAGTGTCTCAATCCTCAAAAATGACCCTTCACTGACCCTGAAAATCAGGTCATTATTGAAGCTTTTAGGCGACATGGTGCCTTCCTGCTTGGGAGGGGATGTGGACATATGTCAGACAGAATGCAGATTTGGCAGCAGATCATCGCAGATGTCAATGCAGTGTGTGGCCATAGCAGGAGATATGACCGGGTGTGCCACAGGGTCACTGACATGATATCATCTGCATGGAAGAGAGCAGCTGCTGTGGGCTATGACTGGATGAGTACTGGGGGGCTGCTACAGAACCAACTCTAACAGCAAATGAAAAGTTCCTGTCCACTGTTGGGTCCAGACAGCTCCCAGAAAAGTGCAGGACAGCATGTCCTTGACATTGGTGCTAATGTTTCAGGGACAGCAAGCATGTCTCAGGAGAAGTTTCCAGGTAGGCTTTGGTACCTCAGTTGTTAAATACTATTGTATAGTAAAACAATTTACATCAATACATTAGTTTTGTTTCACAATAATTTTTTTTGGGGGGCGGGGGGGATTTGAAGTTCACTACAGTTAACACACTCTGATTACACATGGTCTTAGGTTGCAGTTGTCATCCAAGATGTTGTTGAAACTATAATTAATGGATATATAAAGGAGAAAAACTATTATCCCCTGTGTCACTTTTACTTGTGATGATGTGGTTCTTACCTTTTGCTTAACTTCTTCCTGGACCATCTAGCATACAGAAGATGCCATCATCACATGGTAAGCCAAATATTTTTATGTCACTACTGATGAGTAATTCAAAGAAATATTTTGGTGTGTGATGATGTCAGGAGTGTTGTGTGTATTGCTGTACTGTCTAATAGTGGCAGCACTGTTATTTTGTTAGCATATATTACACTATAGTAGTTTAGGTATTAATTTTTCCTGTGTCCTTTGCTTATTATCACTGGTGACCCTGTCAGTGGATGTGTGGGACTTCTACCACCTGATGTCAGAGTATCAGCACACTCTGATGTTGATGGTGGTCAAACAGAGGCACAGTCGGGGGGATGCAGAGGTTGAATCTGACACTGAGGTTGACATACAGCCATCCCCTGAAATTCTATTTGACACAGTCAGTAAGCCTATGCCTCCTCATTCTAGTGAGTCCACAGATATTGGACAGGTGGAGGGTGAGACAATCAATTAGGGAAGTGTGGTTACTGTAGCTCTAGTGCCTTTTTACTTTGACTGTAGTGAAAGTTTGGGCACGGTACCACACAGGAGGGTTGTTAGAGGTGCTCAGAGAAGACCTGATGTCCATCCTCCACCTGATGCAGGTGTCTCTTCCTGTGTCACTCAGCATATGTTTAGGCTGTCACATTCCCATAGGTGCTCCAGAAAAATGCTTATGGTTGAAGATGAGGCACAGGCTGACATGCATGACTGCCTCCACTATGTTGCCAATTCAATGGATTGGATGAATGACACATAGGAATGAGCATTGTCTGAGATGGAACATCTGCTGGGAGGGGGAAGGCATCCTAATGGGCGTGGATCAGCCATATCAAATGCTGTTATCCAATGTGGCCATGCCCAGTCATGCTCCCATAGTGGCAGTACTTCCACTGCTCCTTCAGTGGGTGAGCTGTCCACACCCAGATGTGACAGGCCATGGGATCGTGGACCTGGACATACTTGTGAGGGGACCTTGCCTAGCAGACATCAGTCATGTTCAGGTAGCAACAATGCATCTAACAGCGGGCGTGGACATGCCAGTGCAACTCCTGCCAGAGCCAGTTATCATGGTCGGAGACAACAAAGATGAACTGCCACCTCTACCATGCACAGCTCATATCTGTTTACCAAGGTGTTGAGGTAGCACAGAGCTTGGCTGTGTTCATGCAGACACTCAAATACCAATTTCACCTGGAGGACCCCTATAGGCACACACACAACAGTTATATGGTTCAGCAATGCAGCTTAAAACTCATTTTGCCTCACTGGCCATTTGTTGCTTTATTCAACTGTCTGCCTGCTTCTCTTTCTTACTCACATACACTCACTGACCATTTGTGTCAGCCTAGGCCCTCCAAACACTATGTGCAAGTGATGATAATTGTGCCATATCCCTGTTTTGTATCTTTTGGATTCAGGAATACATAAGCTTTGTGTCTGATGCTCAGGGTGCATAGCTGACTTAGTGCTTAGTATAAATGCATTTGTGATGTTGATGTTGAACTGGTAATTGTACCTTTGACTTGCATTGGTCTTAGAAAGTCAGTCAGTTGATAGTATCAAGATTTTTCAGCTTTATTGTGAATGGTCTTGTAAGAGTTGTGAAGTCTGAAACTGCAATGCGTAGCATTGCTTTCGGGTCTATATCAGAACATAGAAGTTTTAAAACTTTGAATGTTCTAATATCGACCCGATTTGAGTGAACATAGCGAAGCTGCAGAACACCAAATTCTTTCCTAGGGAAAGAATTTGGTTGGCTGGTTCTGTGGCTTTGCTATTTTCAGAGCTGTGGTGGAAATTTATGGGTCGGGTTCAGGTAAGTGTGCGATTGTGTGGTTGTTAGGATTAGGGCATGGGTTAGGTGAGTTAGGGTTAGGGCGCAGGTTAGGTGAGTTAGGGTTAGGGCGTGGGTTAGGTAAGTTAGGGTTAGGGGCGGGTTAAGTGAGTTAGGGTTAGGGTGCGGGTTAGGTGAGTGTGCGATAGTGACAGACCTTAGGGTTAGGGTTTGGGTTAAGGTAAGTGGATAGATAGTGGTGTATGTATAGTTTAGTGTAGGGTTAGTTGTAGGATTATAAGTGTATGTGTGTGTATTGATGTTTTTTAGGTGTGCTTGTGTTGTGTGTATGTGTTTCGGAATAGAGAATTTTTTCCCAATGAAAAAATTCGCTGTTCTGAATGTTCGATATTATGTGGTTTAGATATTTTAGGTTCGATGAAATAGCATTCTCTATTTTCATCTTTCGATAACGTGATATAAACGCTTGCTTTCTAACTCCTCACGTCAGTGTTTTTCCAGTACAAATGTCTGGTGCTAAACTGAAGGTATGCAGTGACCATCACTACTTTTGAGAGGTATGACTGTGTGAATCTTTGATGCTGAGGCCTGCTACTTAATAATGGACACATATATCAAGTAAGTCTTTGCTGTCACATGTTAAGGTCATTTCTGTACACGTATCCCACCTTTTACTTGCTTACACTACCAAGTAACAACATGCAAGGATATGCCAGTCTTTCATATTATTACACAATACACTCCAGGTTCAACATTTAACTTGTAAATCCAGCAGTTGCAACAGTTTTAGTTCAAGGCTGATTCTGTCTGTTGCCAGCAGTACACAGCCAGTTCATGGGGAGGTAAAGGGTGCGAGAGCTGCCTGGCATCAATGTTACTATATGTATGTACATAGGAGGAAGGTTTTAGGCTCTTAGGTGGTGAGTGAGTGTGCTATCCATTGTCTCTTAGCCAATGCAAGGCCATATTGAGCACACCTATGTCTGCCTACACCCACAGCAGCTGCTGCTTCCCTCTTTGACTTCTCACCTGTGTGTGGTTGTGGTAACCTTGGCATTGGTGGTGGGATGTGTGCTCCTTCCCCTTGTTGAACATGCTGAAACTGTTTTCTCAGGATGATGGTGCATAGCACGGCACATACTGTGAATATATCAGTATCTATCCATGGATTGTACTGCAAAGTTCCCCCAGATGTATCTAGGCGGCACTGGAACAGTGACTTCAGCAGCCCAAATACCCCTCTGTGATATTTCTGGTTTGAGCGTGTGCCTCATTATGGCATTCTACAGCAGGTGTTTGTGCATTTCTGATGGGTGTCATCAGCCCTAGTTCCAGTGCATAACCTGCATCCCCCAGTAAATGACCCTGTGAGATATTCCCCCTACTGAACATCTGATACAATTGGGAGGTGTGCCAGATATGTGTGTCATGGTAACTGCCGGTGTTGCCAGCACACGCATTCAAGATTATTCCCTTGGCATTACACACAACTTGGCAGTTAATAGGGTGAAAGCCCTTTCTATTAATGTAGAGCCTTCCTTGTTCCCCAGGTGGTGCCATAATTTATACATGTGTGCAATCCATGGCACCCATTACTTCAGGGTAGTGTGCTACAGGGTAGAACTGCATATTTCTGGCCTTATCCTCAGGTATACATGGAAAATATATGTGGTCACTAGCATGTTGGAGCATAGCATTCAAGAACTAATGAATGATCCTGGATGCTGATGCTTATGACACCCCCAACATGTCATCTGTTGGTCTCTGAAAGGTACCTGTAGCTAAGATACTAAGTGTTACACATACCTTTGTCTCCACTGGGACGGGTACTTACCCTGGCTCTGAATTGAGGATGACAGAGGTTGCAGAGTTCTTGTAGTGTCTCTCTGTCCACCCCTTAGCATTCTACAATTTCCACATCATGGAGACTGTGATAAGTTACCTGGGGTCTGAAAACTCTTCCCCTTCTTGGCCTTGGTCTAATAGCAGTAGCAGCAGCAGTAGCATAGACTTCAGCCTGTTGCACATACACATAAAGTAAAGCAACAGCAGCCCTTAACATTCTTTCTGTGTAGACTCTTTTCCATGGCTGTATTCCAATAGGTTTTGGAATTCGCAGGGAAAACCAGCACTGAGTCTACACAGTTGCTTTGTAGCTTATTGAATAGCTCCTCCATCCTGGATTGGTTGATTCACACACAATTCAGAGGCTTATACTGTAATTTGCATGTCATGGTGTTTACATTGTTTGCGAGGCTCTAAGCACTGTGTGGAGCTGCTTACTGAATCTAAGTGTGCTACTGTGTGTGCTCTGTGCAGCGACCAGCACACAGTGTAAACAGGCCATGTAGGCTTTACTGAATCTGGCCGAATGATTTCCTTTATTTGTAATCACCAAGTATGGAACAGCTTTTTTATCTTTTATTTTTATTTGGGACCAGTAATCCAACAGTCACAGATCTATCTTTAACACAAATCTTTATTATTTACTACATTTTAATTTTTACATACTCTGCAATCTCCATGCTTGCTATTTTAGCAGTGACTGCTGACACAACCATTTTATAGTTATATATTTATACAATACTAATAAATTCACTTTTGACAAATAATGTTTATATTTAAATTTGAATAATTGTCCATTATTAAACATGCAAATTCAAATACCTCACTCAACTATTCTCACTAGTCTCAGGTTGGATTTAACATTACTCCTTAAACAAAACAGTGAAACACACCAGTTAACTATTTATGATATCATTTGAAATCATGAATTAATTAATGATCATATTGTTTTATTTTGACTATAATACAAGTCTTAACAATTGAACCAGTAATTTCACACCTTTACTACAGTGTACTATATTAAATATACAGTACATCTTAGGCAATTTGCTCTGTGTTAGTGTTCTCTTTAAGCTCAGTTTCCATTACAGAATCCTATGCAGTCTATTTTTTACTATGTAATTCTGTTTCTGATCTGTAATAATTCTCATTTTCATTTTTTTAATCTCTGTAATCCTCTTTTGTACTTCTCTTGGTGATGGTTTGTGTTTTTTTGTTCCAGTTATAGCTTTCTTAGTCACTATTAACAGTACCGATAGGAATGCTTTTACTTCTTTATTAGGGTTATGGGTTTATACTATGCTAATGACCACCAGGGTCTTTATAAGCCTAGCCGTGCAACCCAACCATGTTTTGTCTCTAAGTTCCTTAGACACCTATGTAGTGGGGTATGTTATTAAAGAGGTACCTAACGGTTATATGGGGGAAGGGGGTGTTAGTTGGGGATTAATTTGCTTACTGTTGACCACTGTCTATTAGAGACATTGGGGCCAGACTGGGAGTGAATCTGAGGTTTTCCAATCAATGATCAAGATTTCTTTTGAATAGGATCAGGGATGAACTCTTCTTCATGTATACGGGAAGCTTATTCTGGAGCATGGGAAACCTTTCAGACACATGGTCCCTTCAGCAGGTTCTATTTATGTCACAGACAAAGTCCAGGTTCTTGGATATAGTGTTTCTGGTGCTGTTTGTCTTGTGGATGTGCAAGAGATCCATCAGAGCTGGATATGAAGATGTCTTATATGCTAGGCATAGATTGCCTCTCAGTAACCAGTAGGAGACTGAGTACAGAGACAGGGCCTTAAGGTGATATGTATAGGACAGGGTATTCCTAGGTTCATAGGTTCATAAGTTGGTACTAGGCTATTGACCCTAGAGCCTATACAAGCCTAGCCATAACAATTTCTTGGCTATTTCTTCAACAATATTTACTTCCCTGGACCCCTGTCACCTGATGTGATCCCCGGGGTGAATTTCCTATCTCTCATCCAATTGTCATGGTTCCTTTTGAAGAGGGCCAAAGAGGCACTCTGCTTGACATGTATGGGCAGTCTATTCCAGAGTCTGGGGAGTCTCTGGGTCAGGAACCTATCCCTCCAGCATGTTTTGTTCATTATGATGACAAGGTTTAGATCCCTGGAGCATGTGGCTCTGAGGGATTGGGATTTCTTTAAGTGCAGCATGTCCAACAGCTCTGGGTTTGACATGGCCTTGTATGTTAAGCAGAGATCGCCTCTGATTAGACGATATATGACAGAGCATAGCTGGAGTTTTTTTAGATGGTCAACATAGGGCATCTGCTTTAGGCCTGTGATTCTTTTAGTGAGGCATTTCTGCGGCCTTTCCAGTTGTTGCAGATGTCTTGAGAGGTACATACTAAATGGGGCATTGTATTATATAATGGGTCTAATGAGGGATGAGTACAGTGGGACAATGACCTCCTTTTTTCTGGATGAAAAGCCCTTAGTGATGAGCTGTGCCAAACAGAAGGATTTCTTGACTGTTCTGGCGATGTGGTTATCGAAGGTGAGACCACTGTCCACCTGTGTCCCTAAGTCTCTTATCACACTTTCAGTGTTTAGTGTACTGCCACCGGTGTGGTAATTCATGGGTACATGTTTTTTCCCAAAGGGGATAACTATAACTTTCTTGGCATTGAGCTTCAGCCCATGGCTCTGGCACCAAGCATCTGTTTCTGTAAGGCCCTTTTGTAGAATATTCACATCATTTGGGGATTCAATAATGGCTCCCAGTTTGCAGTCATCTGCAAACTTTGTTAGTCAGAGTCCCTTAGTGTTGGCCCATATTTCAGAGAAGTAGATGCCAAACAAGAGCGGTCCCAGGACTGAACCCTGAGGTACTCCACTTGTCACTTGTCTGAAGCTGGATTTGGAGTTGGCTGCTTTTACAGTGTGTATTCTGTCAGTAAGCCAGTTGACAAACCATCAAGTGACATAGGGATTAATGCCCAGCTTAGTAAGTTTATCTATGATTCCAGAGTGGGGGATGGTGTCAAAGGCCTTAGCAAGGTCCAGATAGGCTGTGTGGACCACCTTGCCCTCGTCCACAGCTCTGAAGACTGATTTGAAGAAGTCAATAAGGTTCAGGAGACAAGATCGGCCCTTCACGAACCCGAACTGGGTGGGTCCAGTGTTTGAAGGTTGCCAATGTCTTTATTTATAAGTTCCATGATAATATGTTCCATGGCCTTGCAGATCAGGCTCATCAGACTGATGGGGCGGTAATTCCCAGGATCCAAGGTGGATCCCTCCTTGTGGAGTGGGATAACTGTAGCTGTTGGCCACTCAGTGGACACGAAGCCTGAGGTGAGGTTATGATTAAACATAACACTTAGGTGAGGTGCCAGTTCATTTTGTAGTTTATGTAGTACACAGCCCGGGATGTCGCCTGGTCCCATGGATGATGCATTCTTAGCTTTGGAGAGTGCGTTTTTTACCTGTGTGACGGTTATTACTAGAATTTGGCAATCTTTCGGTATTGAGATGGACCTTCTAGGGGGTGAGAGGGGGTGAAGTTGGCACTGAATCGATCTGCCAGGATATTAGCAATATCCTTGGGATCAGTATATTTAATGCCATTCTGTTGTAGCTCAGAGCAGATCTGAGCATTGCCATTTAGATTCTTGACATAGCTATAGAATGCTTTGTGGTTGTCTTTGGAATCTTTGGCAATTTTATTTTTGTAACTTGCTTTGGAGGATTTTATGAGGGATCTCAACTTCTTATTGAGGCTGGTAAGGGAGTTTTTTTGCATCCTGGGATTTTCCTCTTTTCTGAAACAGTTTCTTCCTTTTGTTGTAAAGTTTGTTTATGACAGGGGACCACCAGATTGGCTTCCTTTTTTGGAGGAGAGCGTTTTGGTTCTATTTGGCATGACACGATTTATGCATGAGTGGATGTGCTTGTACAGTGCCTTAGTGTAGGATTCAGTAGTCGAACTTTCAGTTCCCATCTGCATGGGTGTCATGACATTTGTCACTTCTGACTTGACTAGCATGAAGTTGGCTTTGGAGAAGTTTTTTATGGAGGTTTTCTTACTGGGGCATGGAGGAGGGCTGTGGATGTCAAAGGTGATTAGCTTATGGTCAGAACTGACCAACGAGAGTTCATATCCTGGATTTTCCTGGTTAGGAACTTTTGAGAGCATTCCAGCTGTTGCAAGTGCCTGGTTAAGAATAGGCTGAAGGGGGCATTGTACTCAATGATGGGTTTGATAAGGTCTGGGTAGAGTGGTACTATTACTTGACTGGACCTATATGCCATACCCTTCCTTATGAGTTGGGCGACATAGAATGATTTTCTTACAATCTTGGCTACATGTTGGTCAAATGCCTGATTACTGTCTACACATGCTCTCAGATCTCTAACTATCATATCAAATCTTAGGGGTGTTTTAGTGGTAAAGTAATTAGCTTGGGTGGATGACTTCCCAAAGGGCATTATAATGCATTTCTTTGCATTGAGTTTTAATCCATGGCTTACACACCAGTCATTTGTTTGTGTTAGATCCTCTTGTAGGATACTGGTATCATGGAGGGAATCTATGATAACTCCAAATTTACAGTCATCTGCAAATTTGGTGAGCAAGAGGCATTTGACATTAGCCTTGACTTCTGAGTAGTAGATGCCAAATACGACTGGGCCCAACACAGAGGTACTCAGATGGTGATTAGTCATTTGGTGGAGGTGATCTCACCGATCCTGACTTCTTGGATCCTATCTGTGAGCCAGCTGGCAATCCAATGACTTATGTAAGGATTTATGCCAAGTTCTGAGAGTTTGTCAACAATACTACTTGAGTAGGGTATTGTATTGACGGCCTTGGCCAGGTCAAGGTAGGTGGTATGCACCATTTTTCCCTCATCCATAGACTTGGTAACCCTCTTGAAGAAGTCTACCAGGTTAAGTAGACAAGACATTCCCTTAATTCTTTCATGGCTTTGCTTATTAGATTTGTCAGACTGATGGGTCTGTAGTTCTCAGGATCAGATGATGGGCCACCCTTAAGAAGAGGGATGACGGTTGCAGCCCTCCATTCACTTAACATTAGCCTGTTTTGAGGCTGGTCCTGCTAGGTCATATTTTAGGCTATTTAGGGGCAACTGGGGATATTGACAGGGCCCTCTGAAGCACTGTTTTTGGCCTTAGCAAGTGTGTCCGGGACCCGCTCTCTAATGATAGTTGGTAAGATATGCTAGAAGGGGAATTCACGGAGGGTAGTGGCGGTAAAGTTGAGTTAAATTTATGAGACAGTCAATTTGCTATGTCATCCTGGTCAGTGAAGATTGTGCCATTTACCACCAGTTCTGCACACTGTTGAGTATTACCTTTTAGATTTCTGACACAGCTGAAGAAAACCTTGTAATTGCCATTAACCTTGGAGGCTATCCTGACATTATAACTGGCTTTGTTTGACTTTATTAGACCGCTTTACTTTCTTATTTAGTTGAATCAGAGAGCTATGAGAGTTGCTCTTTCTGTTTTTGGCTATGACTTTTTTCTTTTGTCATATAGCCTGCTAAGGTAATTCTATCAGTGTGTTTTGCTTTTGGTGTTAGATCTGGGCTTACTTCTGTTAGGTACGGCAGCCTCAGTGCAGCCATTTACACATTTGTAATAAGGTTTAAGTGAATAATTCTGCATAGGTAGCTGTGCTTTTGGGGTTTGGGGACAACGTGTCGCGTAATAGTATATAGTTTGCTTTAGTATAGTTCCTAATTGTTACGTGTTTAGTTGCATTTTCCAGGTGGATTTTTATTTCAAGGGAGACAGCTTTGTGGTCTCACTTCACCAATGAGGACTTGACATGGGGATGCAATGCTGTCCCATGTTGGTGAGTACTAGGTCTGATATGTCTGACCCTCTGGTTGGAGAGTGCACTATCTGGTCCAGGGTGTTTCTGTTGATACAGTCCAAGAAATGTTGAACCTGTGAGTTAGAGGCAGGGTACATTTCACAGTCTACAGAGGGATGATTAAAGTCTCCCGTGAATAAGGTATTTGGTTGGATGGTGAACACCTACAGTAGGTCTAGGCAAGAGCTGTGAGCTTCATGGTCATACATGGTGACCTGTAACTGGCTAGGACATGTTAGGGAACCTTGTCTATGGAGACATATGCTTCCAAGAACCTCCTTCTGAGCCATCATATCTCTGTCTCTTGTCTGCAGTAGTTTTTTTTTAAGTCTAGTAGGGTTTAAATCAAAATTTTCTTGATCTGGTTCCATATCTAGGTTTAAGACATATTTCCCTCCACTGATCATCTGTAGTATTTCTCTTTAATCGTTCACGCCATGTTTTTACCTTATACTGCATTGCCTTGTCAAATCTAATATTGCCTTATATGCTATAATTATTATTATTTTCCAGTCTACCATTTCAGTTCTAGCCTCAGTGATGTAATCTATTATTTGTGCTTTATCAGAACTACTATCCAACCTCTGCATGCTCCTGGAACTCTAAAATTAGGCCTGTATATGCAAGCTGATCTGAGTTCAATAACCCAAACGTTTGTCTAGCTTCATCTCATACTACTGCCTCAACTCCTTTGATTATCCCAGAATCTTAGTTCTTTCTTTTGCATACGCCCATTATATTTTCTTCTATGTCTTTTATATATATGTGTGTGTGTGTGTGTGTGTGTGTGTGTGTGTGTGTGTGTGTGTATATATATATATATATATATATATATATATATATATATATATATAAACCTGTTGGTGTCATTCTATTTTTCCATGGTCTAATTTCCTTTAACATAAAGACTTGGGCACAGATTCAATAAACCCTACACAGCCCACTAAAACCATGTGTATGCCATGACTCAGTGCATACACTATAGCTCACAGTTTTGTATTCGGTAAGCGACTCTACATGGTGTGTAGAGCCGTACAAACATGGTAAACATCATGTCATGCTAATTACAGCATAATCAACCTATCCAAGATGGAGGAGCTATTCAACAAGCTAAAAAGCAAATGTGTAGACTCGGTGCTGGTTTTCCCTGCAAATTCCAAAACCTATTGGAATATAGGCACAGAAACTAGACTACACTGAAAAATGTTAGGGGCTGCTTTTGCTCTTATTCATGTATATGTGCAGCAGGCCCATATTTATGCTGCTGCTGCTAATAGACCATGGCCAAAAAAGAGAAAGTTTTTTTAGACCCTATTTAACTTTTATAATCTACATGAGGTGGAAATTATAGAGCACCACAGGGTGGATACAGACACACTGCAGTAACTCTGCAACCTCGGTTGTCTTCAACTGAGTGCAAGGGCAAACTGAGGGGAACCAATACCAGTGGAGACTGAGACTACGGTATGTGTAGCACTTAGAATTTTAGCTACAGGAACCTTCCACAGACCGACAGGGGACATGCTGGGGGTACCACAGGCATTAGCATCCAGAATCCTCCATCTATTCCTGAATGCTATGCTGCAACATGCCAGTGAGAACCTACATTTTCCCCGTACACCTGAGGACAGAGCCAGAACTATGCAGGAGTTCTACCCTGAAGCACACTACCCTAAACTCCTGGGAGCCATAGACTGCAGACATGTAGAAATCAAAGCACCACCTGGGGAACAGGGAAGGGTGTACATAAATAGAAATGGCTATGACTCTATTAACTGCCAGGTCATGTGTAATGCTAAGGGAATCATCCTGTATGTGTGTGCTGGAAACCCAGGCAGTTACCATGACTCACATATCTGGAACAACTCTCAACTGTATGAGATGTTTACTAGGGGGTAATCCCACATAGTCATTTACTGGGGGATGCAGGTTATGCACTGGAACTGTGGCTAATGATGCCCATCAGAAATGCACACACACTAAATGAAGAATGTTACAGTGAAGCACATGCTCAAACAAGAAATATTATAGAGTGTGTGTTTGGGCTGTTAAAGTTATGGTGTCAATGCCTAGATACATCTGAGAGAGACCTGCGGTACAATTCCCGTACATGTGCCAAAATATTCACCGTCTGTGCCATGCTCTACAACATTATCTTGAGAAAGCTTCAGGAACAGCAAGGGGAAGGGCCACACATCCCACCATCACTGGTAAGGTCACGACAGCCACACGCAGGTGAAGAGTCAGAGGGGAACCTTGTCAGGTCACACACATACATGGTTAACCGCTCAGTCTGTCATGTGTATTTATATAGAATTCATGAGTATGTCTGAGAAGCACTTCTTCTGTGACAAGGATGAAAAATCACTGCTGTGGAAAAAATGTTTTAACTCTTATGCATACGTTTCCATCCCACATTGTAAAAATTAATTTTATTAGTATGTAAAGCCACACAAAAATGTGTCAGGTCATAAATTTATGCTGCCAGTACGTCTGCAAAGTTACATCACCTAACAGTTACAGCAGCAAACAACCCTCAAACTAATGCCAAGTGTTAGATTAACCTTCCAATTTCACAAACTGCTTTCTCTCTGTTTGGCACTGTTTGTCTCTGCTTAACATTGTGGAAACATAACTAGTATCTTTGTTTTGGTTTGCTCACCAAAAGTACACGTGATAACATGCATCGACATGAAAATACTTTGAACTATCACTGTTGTCCCTGGTTGGATATGTCTAGTGGTAGAAGGGAAGTTGTCCACTTTAGGGCACAGAGGTAGGGTGTTAAGGAGTCCAGAATCTTCACTGGACTCCTTTAAAGTGCCACAGCTGAAGGCTCTTGCACAGGGACTATACTGGCTCCCAGTACAAGTCTGAGGCATGGAATAGTCTGCCCAAAGCTGTCTCCAGTGCGATTGGCATTCCACACAATGCAGAAAAGTGTAGACATCATTTTAATGACCTGAAAGGGAGCAAGCAGGACGCATCCAACCACTGACTGGTTGAGTTCAGGACTGCTGACATCCCACAGTTGGGTAAGTATACCAATAAAAAGATTTATAGTAGATAGAAAGCTGCATATAGGCAAGACTGGTATGCATAATGCTCTTCTCTTGTTCCCTTCTCTTTATTCCACAGCCAACCAAGAGATTATGGTGAATAGAGATGCCCATGTCGATCTTCTAAAAAGACTGAGGGAAGCAAGGAGTATGTATGCAGCACAACATAACTATTATTTTAGCTAAAGTTTTGCTCTTGTATACACTTGTAGCAAAGTAAGCATGCATATCCTAACTGTAAAAGCAAGCATGGATGCTTCAGCCTGTAGCACAGGCCAACTATAGGAGTCAAGTCTAATATAATAGTCAGATGCTGTGGGTTCAAATACCACAAGTAACAATTAAAATCCTTTAAAAATATTACATAATTTAATTTCAATAAAGGTGTCATAAATGCCCTGCTGTTAACTTAATCTGTATAATTCGACCAAGCATATGTGCAATATATGCACATTGCAAGGATTACTTTGATCAATCCTTAATTATAGTTGTAGCTGTTAAGGAGTACATTTAAATGTAAAAGTAGAGATACAATACTTTATTATTGTGATAATGCATTATATGTCACATATCTCTTTTTTCTCGTATCCCAACCCTTATCTCTTTTTTTTATTTTTCTATGTGTCTTCAAAATGTTTCCATGTCATCCATCTCTGACAAATCACAAAATGCTTTATAGCACAGGGAGGTAGGCCAAGCCCCGTGGCTCAGCCTGCCCCGACTTCACTGGCTCCTGCTCTGATGCCCATGACATCTGCAGGCCCAACCTGGCAGTACTGACTCTGCTGCCCTTGCACTAACTGGGCCCTTCACATCAGGTAGTACTACCCTAGCAACTGGTGCTGTGGTACCTTCTGGGAGTACTAGCAGAGGTGGGGATTTTATCACTTGCCATGAGCTGCCAGGCTTGGTGGGTGGGGTTGTGCACAGCACCATTGTTGCATGCCTATGCTGGATGGAGAGGATCCTCTCTTTTATGACCCAGAGGAGAATATGTCAAGCACTCCAACAGCCAGCAGAGTAAGGGGACAGTGACGACAGTCCTGCAGGTGAGGACTAGATTCTCACTGTCCCCATGTTTGATGGGCATGGGCATCTGTTGTCCACTCCCTAACCCCAATCATGGTGTCCCCAATCTGTCATGTCCCTCACAGTCCCTGTGTCTTGTCTTGTTTGTTCTGTTTGTTTGCATCTGGTTCATCACCTACCCTACTTACCTGACCCAGAAGTAAATCCTTTACCCAACATTCCTCTCTTACTGCAGTAAAAGAATGAGCACCTGTCCCACAAAAACAAAACAAAACAAAAAAAAAATAACATCCGATAAATAGTTCTCCACTTTGTACACATGCCTTCTTGACACATTTGTTTCAGTCCAATTGGCTATACAATATGATTTTGCTGTTGTCACCCCTCTTTGTTGAGGTTACAGTCCAAATACAGCTAATATTCTGTACATATTTTCATTTTACACTGTTGAATAAGTGAATAACTATGGTTCTTTCTTACCTCCCTCCTGCATATTCCTTTATTGTTTTCTGTTTTTTCTTTCCCCTGCTAGCCCCCAATTTCACCACTTTCCTATCTACCCGATTTTAATACATTTAATCTGGTCAAAAAATAGAATCACACACCATGCACATAAGTGAAAAAAATCCCTCTGAAGCCCTTCACTTTTTGTCCTCTGTGTTTGCACGGAGTTTGGCATTGTGCACCAATGCAGAGCAATGGTGAATGGCTCTTCATTGGTGTGGTTACATCCGCACAATGTTGCTTAACCAAGCTGCGCTAAGGTAGCACTCAGTGAATGTAGAATAATAAAATATGTCATTGTATTATAAATACATATTTAAAACTATTAGATACACCAGCTCTGTATCACCTGGGCTCAAAAAGAAATCTGTCAATGCATTTACACCTGCTGCTACAGAGTCAGCTAAGCGGCAGATGTGTTTCTTACACTCAGTACTATCCACACTGCTGACTGCCACATGTTACCGCTTGACGTGTTTGCACAAAGGTAAGCAAACCAATAGAACTCTCATAATTTTATCAGGGAAGCACAAGCCCGTGTTTGCTCAACGCTTAGCTGCTTGCAAAGGGGAAAGCAGTATAAATGTGTATCTCACATGCATAAACACTCTGTCATCTATTGTGCAAACACTCTGCTTTGCGGTGAGCTATAGCAAGTGCTCCTTAGCATGTATTACTTATATGTTTACTGTCCATTTAGTCTTCATCCCATGAAAGTACATGTAAAAACACAAAGGGAAGGCACTTTTTAAGGAAAGAACAATATTTACACTGCAGCCATCTGCTACCTGCACCCATGCACATTAAACTTGGTCTGTCAGTACTTACTCACAAATATATCAACTATCCTACAGAAATAAATAAAAAATGCTTTCTTGTATACCATAGACATATTTATACTGACAATATACATTCGGGTTTTCCAGTACTTGTAATGTGGACATTTGTTTGCACATAGTTTTCAAAGCTGTCTTTTTAAGGTATACCTGCACATTGGAAGCACAACAGCAAATGATACACTTTGCACTCTCATCAATCTTCTAACATGCTATTTTTTTTCAAAATCTTTTTATTAATTTTTAAAGTTAAAAACAGAACAAAATGAACATGTAAAAAACAAAACAGTCAAATAACTATATACAATGTACATGCAGATCTTTACTATCTTGACAGTTGTACATGGCTAGCTATCCATTTCAGACAGGCCTCCCAACATCTTCTCTCAAACATCCAGTGATGATGTCATCCACAATAAATCATCCTGCAGTATTGCAAAAGTAAGACTTGTGCCATGGTGTTTGCCTCAAATACTGAGTTATCTAGTCTATGTACTTAGGTAGGGGTTCTAATCTTGCTGCAGTCAACAGGTGTGTGTGTGTGTGTGTGTGTGTGTGTGTGTGTGTGTGTGTGTGTGTGTGTGTGTGTGTGTGTGTGTGTGTGTGTATGTGTGTGCGTGAGTGTGTTTCTGTCTGTCTGGTTAGGAAGCATAACCATGTATCCTGTAGTAATCACTACAATCCCATGGAGTACCAATATTTTGACAGTTGTACATGCCTACACATCCATTTTCATTCAGGTCTCACAATATCTTCTCTCAAACATCCAATGATGATGTCATCCAGTTTAAATTGTACTGCAGCCTTGTAAAAGTCAGACCTGTGTTGTGGATCTTCCGTTAAGTACTGAATTCTGTAGTCTGTGTACTTGGGTAGGGGTTCTGCTCTCACTTCCATCAAAGGATGTATGTGCGTGTGTGTGTGTGTGTGTGTGTGTGTGTGTGTGTGTGTGTGTGTGTGTGTGTGTGTGTGTGTGTGTGTGTGTGTGTGTATGTTTGCTCACTTGGTTGCTGTTAGAGAGAGCATTTTATATCAGCATGTAGGATACTGTTATTACCATCTTCCACTAACCAGACTTAGCTGATGTCATCAGCTATATCTGTTTTTCAAGCATGTTCTGTTAATGTCACAGGCTAGGTTAAGATCCCTAGAGTGAGTGACTCTTGTACCATTAGATTTGCGGATGTCCAAAATTTCCATCAGGGCAGAGTCAGAGATTGCCCTGCAGGCCAGGCACAAGTCACCACTCAGCAGCCTATACAATACAGAGTACAATGACAGAGCTTTCAGTCTGTCCACATATGTCATGGCATGGTTTGGAGGCCTTGTATTTTCTTGGTGAGAAACCCCTGTGGTCTCTCCAGCTGCTGCAGGTGTCTGACGAGGTACATACAAAAGGCAGTATTATACTCTATTAGTGGTTTGATGAGGGTCAAGTACAGTAGTGTTATAACATCCTCAGACCTGGGTGCAATGCTCTTACTTATGAGGTGCACAATATAGAATTCTTTCATTACCACTATGGAAACTTGGTGGTCAAAGTTCAGATTGCTATCCACCAGTGTTGACAAGAAACAGATGCCCGTGGAACCTCTCGCGCCGAAAAAAAAAAAAAAATGCAGCAAAAAAACCAGCAAAGGTGTACAAACAAATCCAAAATCAATCATTTAATTATTAAAAGAGGAAGATAAATCCAACTCCATGGTAGTGAAAACCATCATTCAAATCGGTTTCGGCTCCAAGGAGCCTTTTCAGTGAAAAACAAAAAAAAAAAATAAAGAATCAGAGTAGAATATATATATATATATATATATATATATTACATGAAAACCAATCACAACACAGCATTGACAATTATTACAATTGGTCATTAAGGCCAGGTGAAAACAAAGCTCCAAGTTTTATAATCCATTTTCTTTCCTTGGAGCTGAGTAATTCCTGCCAAAACTGTTTGTCTTTGCATCTCCCCTTAATACAATAAATAATGACAAATTTAAAAGAGGCAGAAGCATGTTTTAAACAATGTTTATATAGTGCATTGCTTATACGTTTATTTTTAATGTCACAAGCTCTAGAAGTCTTTCCGACATAGAAAGCGGAACAATTGCAGGTCACCAAATAGATGACCCACTCGGTGTTACAATTGGCCCAAAAGTTAATATCAAAAACATCGGAAGTATTTTTGCTACTATAAAAGAGCAATGCCCGCAGGGCATGCATCCAACAATAGGTTTGCCTGAAATAGACAACTGGGTAAAAGTAGGAGGATCAAAACCAACTCTTTTATAATGGCTAAGTTTAGAACCAATATGTCCCCTTCTAAATGAAAACGAACATGTCTCAGGAAGTAAAGAGTTAAGTTTATGATCAGCTTTCAGAACATTCCAATGTCTGTATATAATGTCTTTAAAACCCTGTGTATTGCGTCCATATGTGGTTACCAAACGTAATGGTTGTGGCTTGAAAGTGTCATTCTTATCTTTGTATGATAATAAATCTTCCCTATTTATATTGGCCACAGATCTTTTGGCTAGATGCACAGTGCCTGGACGATAACCCCTACTAATAAATCTACGTGTCAAATCCTCCTGGGCCTCAAGAAAAGATTGTTGGTTAGAACAGATTCTTCTAGCTCTTAAAAATTGTGATTTGGGTATATTCTGGATGACATGTTGTGGGCGGAAGCTGGTGGCATGTAATAATGAGTTGAATTCTGGAAATTTCCTGAACATTCTGGTTGACAATGTATTGTCCTGATTTCTCATGATTTCCACATCAAGAAATACTATCCTAGACACATGATAGGTCAGCTTAAATTCTATCCCCCATACATTGTCATTGAGATATTCAAGAAACTCCATGAGATAGCATTCATCAGCTTTCCACACCAACCAACAGTCATCCAGATAGCGACGCCAAATGTCCATCTCACACATGTAAATATTATGATTATAATCATAGATTATGATTTCTTCTATATATGCCATGAAAAGATCTGCATATATGGGTGCAAAAGATGCACCCATAGCAGTACCTTTTATTTGCCAGTAACATAGATTTTGAAAATAAAAAACGTTACTGGACAAAACATATTCTGTGAGGCAAACAAGAAATGTATTAAATCCAGGTTGGTATAAACCTGATCTAACCAACCGATAATCCAACGCTTGTAAACCTGCCCAGTGAGGAATGTTGGTGTAAAGGGAGGTGATGTCCAAAGTGCATAATAGCCAATGTGGTTCAAGTTGAGAATTATTGATAATGTCCAAAAATTGGGTGGTATCTTGGATTCTTGCTCTGATAAAACCCAATAAAGGTTTTAAATAATGGGTTAGATATTCAGACAGTGGTTCGGTAAGAGACCCATGTCCAGAGACAATGGGTCGACCTGGTGGATTTGTGGCATGTTTGTGGATTTTGGGTAACAGATATAAGTATTGTTTTTTAGGTGATTCAACCATCAATTGTTCTTTAAGGTATTGTGTAATGATACCCTCCTCAACCGCCTCAGTTAAAAACTGACCAATTTTACACTGGAAATGGGGTGAGGGATCCAAAAACATCTGCCTATAATATTGTGTGTCACCCAATTGTCTCATGGCCTCACTGTCATAGGCAGCCTTATCCAGTACCACCACCGCTCCACCTTTGTCAGCTTGAACAATCACAAGATCCTTATTGTTAATAAGTTCATTCAAACTAGATATTTCATCAACAGACAGATTGTTATAAGAAATGGGAAAGTCCTTGAGATGACAATGTATATCCTGAAGGACATTTTTTTGAAATACTCCTACTAGATGTGACATAGGTGGATTGAATGTTTTAAACCTAAAATCACAGCATGTATCACCAGATGTATCACGATCAATATTGTCAAAAAACAAATTTAGATTCAAAATTCGACAAAAATTTGTCACATCCTGAGCCAGAGACTGTTCAGAGACAAAGAACCCAGGGACAAAATTAAGCCCTTTATTTAATATTTTAAGTTGTGCATCAGTCAAATCAACAGATGAAATATTGTGAACATTATAATGAGAACTTATTGTTGTGTCATGATTTTCAAGAGTGCCTCCAAACTCTGGATGTTACGCCTCTGTATCTAAAATGGGAGGGTGTAAAGAATTGTCCCTCTTGGCTTTGGGTGACCCTCTCTAGAAAGTGTATCAAATTCCCCTTCAGTATTGGAGGAAGTATCCTCACCAGAGGTGCCATTAGAGAAGCCAAAATTTTTCTTAAGAATAGATTTGGGCCTTTTTCTTTTGGGAGTGGATGATCTCTTATCATACTTGTTCTCATCTCTGGGTAATCTAAAAGAAACATTCTTCGATGTATCAAAGGGTTTACCCCTCTCATAGTCACCCACATCCCTAAGAAATTTTTTGATTTTTCTATCCTTTAAAGTACTTTCCATTTTGGACAATTCTGTAGTAAGTTTTTTGACCTGTATCATGAATGAATCACAATTTTCAAACTTACTAGTCTCCAAACAAACAGTTTCCAAATCTTTGACACCTTGTTGTACCTTACGCTCATAAAAATTAGCCAAAGCATCCACAAATTTGGAGGAAGCCAACTGTTGAATATGACCCCAATCCTCAATGAGCTGGTCATCAATATTGGAGACCAAAGGTTGTACCTTAGCCCTGAGGCCCCGTGGAGTAATATGTTTCTGCTGGTATGCTTTGAATAAACGTAAATGCCACACATTGTTCCTAACCATCTTCATATTTTTACCCAATCTATTGAAAAATATTTCACATTGTGCGCCCAAATCAGTTCCCAGAGCATCAGTGGTGGATGACAAGCCATGTTTGTCTAAACCAAACACAGATAAATCATCCATGTCCACAGATAAACCCTGTATGATAGATGAAAGAGCCATATTTCTAACTTCAGGAATGAGTCCAACCGAACCAAAAATAAAACAAAAATATATCAAAAATATTACCAAATGGATAGTGTCCTAAAGATGATACGCTGATATCCAAACAGACACAAAAAACTATAATAATCAATTATCTATCATCAAGCCCAAAAGACTATGATGATATCTAAACAATCATACAAAGTAAACTATAAATATATCCAAAGAAAGACCATTATACACCAAATACCAATGATGGAAATAATCAAAAACATCAATTGGAATTCCGTATACGTCTTATGGATAAATAACCAACTTGATCAACCAATACAATAAAGCAGCCAGCAACTTCATTCAAGACGTATTGCTGCAGTATAGACATGTCCAAAAAAGACCATGTGTAATATATGGTATAATCAATAAATCCTAAGACCAATAGTGCACACTTGTCAAACCATTTAACATATAAGATACCATAACACATGTCTTAGCATGTTAACCAAAAACAACCTTGTATTATAGAATAATACCAAAAATATGCAATCAGTAGTTTGTGTCAATAACAATCAGCAAAATCACCATAAATAGACACATCCATAAATATATTATTACAATGGTAAGGTTGGCACCAAAACTGTTATGGCTCAACAATATAAATATATATCTGAAATGGACCACAACATATATGTTTTTAAAAAATGAAACATGTCCCTTAATGCTCAATCTATGTTCACATTAATATCACATATGTAATGCTCCAAGTTTTATAATCCATTTTCTTTCCTTGGAGCTGAGTAATTCCTGCCAAAACTGTTTGTCTTTGCATCTCCCCTTAATACAATCAATAATGACAAATTTAAAAGAGGCAGAAGCATGTTTTAAACAATGTTTATATAGTGCATCATAAACTTGGATTATAAAAATGGATTATAAAACTTGGAGCTTTGTTTTCACCTGGCCTTAATGACCAATTGTAATAATTGTCAATGCTGTGTTGTGATTGGTTTTCATGTATAGTTCTACTATATATATGTATGTATTCTGATACTCTGATTCTTTATTTCTACTTTTGTATTTCACTGAAGAAGGCTCCTTGGAGCCGAAACCGGTTTGAATGATGGTTTTTACTACCATGGAGTTGTAGGGGGATTTATCTTCCCTACTTTAATAAATGATTTTTGGATGTGACTGTTGCCTACACTTGCTGGCGTTTTTGTTGCTTCCATTTTTCGTTTGGCCGTGCGAGGGTTCCACGGGCATCTGTTTCTTGTCTGGACTGCCTTTGTTCAGTTACTGGGAACCGCTGTTGGCTGACTCCTCATCCATTTCTGTTTTCAGTTTCTGCATTTTTGAATCGTTGTATCGGGATGACTTTATTTGAGGTTTTGACTTATTTTGTACATTATTGTACATGCAGGAGTGAATAACTGATATACGCTCGTTTCATGCCGTATGGTTGCGTTTGGTTTTCTACGCAACTACACTTCCTGTTTGGTTTACTTGCGGACACTTCTCTTCACACTGGAGGACTTTTTTACATCAACGTTAGTCTTGACTGGTCTTGTGTTTTCGTTTTAGTCAAACGGACTCACTATATATGTATACTGCATTGTATTATTTTCAGTCTTTATTTATGGTGTCTTTATTGGATTATTGTTTTATTTTCTAAGCCTATATCGATACCAGATATGTGAGGGTAAGCTCATAGTTTGTTATTCTGATAAATTTATTTGAATTCCATTATCATTCGGCATGGTTGGGTTTAACTATACAATGGCTGCTACATTTACTTATTATTTGTATTTGTAGTGTTAACATTTTTTATATGGTGGTTACCGATTTGTTTGGTGTTTGCAGTTTGAGCGAGCATCATACACACTGTTTAATTTATTTGGCGCTGAGAATAGGGTTATATTTCTCTGACCATAACCCAAATGTTATACGTGTATCCATTTATATAGGCTTAGACTGATATCCGTCGTGTTCAGGGAAGACTGGCAGCCTGCCTTTGTATAAAGGGATTTACACATTAGTTTAATGGGGGATGGTTTAATTAGAGTTTACACTTGTATCCACATTTTATATTTGCATTTACATTGCTGATGTTTTTGCCAGCATCTACATGCGTAGTTGTCACATTTTTTATTACATCTATTTGCCATTGCTATTGATGTTGCTGATATCTTCCTAACGCTGGTTTTGAATGGTGTGGTGTTCGTTGTTTCAGCGAACATTATATATATCCATTTATCATTTTTTTGGGGTTCAATAGTTTAGCATTTTTCATTTTTTGGGCTGTTATTAATCTGTTAAAGGTTATATATACTAGTCCGCTCCAGACAGTTGAGGTGCATTATCGGGTGAATTGTTTCCTGTTTTTCATTGTCTATTGCTACATTTGTGTAATGTGGCACTTTTTAATTTATGTTATTTTGCATTCTCCCCTTATTTAAGAATTATCATTATTCTGGTGTTAACTTTTCAAATGGTATTTATATATATTTGGTATAGATAATCTAGTGCTTCTATAATGTGACCTCGTCCATACTTTGGCTCATCTTATAAATTTGTGCTGAAGTTTATTTATACACAGATTGTATTTAGTCAGACTTTTTTTGTTATTTTTGACAGCGTGTCTCTCCCATATTTTCCAGCATGGTTTTGAGACACTGGTCTATCTTAAATAGTTCTGGCTTTGTATTTTGTATGTTTTAGCTTAGATGGTACATATGGTTTTGGAGGAGAGTCGAGCATTTAGTATATACAAATAATTGATGTACATTTACATTGAGAGTCCTTGTTGGATTAGCAGTGGACTATTACTGTTTGAACAGTTACATGTTTTTTTACTGCTATGGTTATATTATCAACAACAATATGGTCTGATGTATATACACTTTTTGGTGTTGAATTCCAGAGGTCTCAATTGTTTTGACTCCTGGCATTACATTCCATTACATATGTGATATTAATGTGAACATAGATTGAGCATTAAGGGACATGTTTCATTTTTTAAAAACATATATGTTGTGGTCCATTTCAGATATATATTTATATTGTTGAGCCATAACAGTTTTGGTGCCAACCTTACCATTGTAATAATATATTTATGGATGTGTCTATTTATGGTGATTTTGCTGATTGTTATTGACACAAACTACTGATTGCATATTTTTGGTATTATTCTATAATACAAGGTTGTTTTTGGTTAACATGCTAAGACATGTGTTATGGTATCTTATATGTTAAATGGTTTGACAAGTGTGCACTATTGGTCTTAGGATTTATTGATTATACCATATATTACACATGGTCTTTTTTGGACATGTCTATACCAATACGCAGCAATACGTCTTGAATGAAGTTGCTGGGTCGGCTTGGCTGCTTTATTGTATTGGTTTATCAAGTTGGTTATTTATCCATAAGACTTATGCGCAATTCCAATTGATGTTTTTGATTATTTCCATCATTGGTATTTGGTGTATAATGGTCTTTCTTTGGATATATTTATAGTTTACTTTGTATGATTGTTTAGATATCATCATAGTCTTTTGGGCTTGATGATAGATAATTGATTATTATAGTTTTTTGTGTCTGTTTGGATATCAGCGTATCATCTTTAGGACACTATCCATTTGGTAATATTTTTGATATATTTTTGTTTTATTTTTGGTTCGGTTGGACTCATTCCTGAAGTTAGAAATATGGCTCTTTCATCTATCATACAGGGTTTATCTGTGGACATGGATGATTTATCTGTGTTTGGTTTAGACAAACATGGCTTGTCATCCACCACTGATGCTCTGGGAACTGATTTGGACGCACAATGTGAAATATTTTTCAATAGATTGGGTAAAAATATGAAGATGGTTAGGAACAATGTGTGGCATTTACGTTTATTCAAAGCATACCAGCAGAAACATATTACTCCACGGGGCCTCAGGGTTAAGGTACAACCTTTGGTCTCCAATATTGATGACCAGCTCATTGAGGATTGGGGTCATATTCAACAGTTGGCTTCCTCCAAATTTGTGGATGCTTTGGCTAATTGTTATGAGCGTAAGGTACAACAAGGTGTCAAAGATTTGGAAACTGTTTGTTTGGAGACTAGTAAGTTTGAAAATTGTGATTCATTCATGATACAGGTCAAAAAACTTACTACAGAATTGTCCAAAATGGAAAGTACTTTAAAGGATAGAAAAATCAAAAAATTTCTTAGGGATGTGGGTGACTATGAGAGGGGTAAACCCTTTGATACATCGAAGAATGTTTCTTTTAGATTACCCAGAGATGAGAACAAGTATGATAAGAGATCATCCACTCCCAAAAGAAAAAGGCCCAAATCTATTCTTAAGAAAAATTTTGGCTTCTCTAATGGCACCTCTGGTGAGGATACTTCCTCCAATACTGAAGGGGAATTTGATACACTTTCTAGAGAGGGGTCACCCAAAGCCAAGAGGGACAATTCTTTACACCCTCCCATTTTAGATACAGACGAGGGGGCGGAAACATAAGAAACGTAACATCCAAACAGAGTTTGGAGGCACTCTTGAAAATCATGACACAACAATAAGTTCTCATTATAATGTTCACAATATTTCATCTGTTGATTTGACTGATGCACAACTTAAAATATTAAATAAAGGGCTTAATTTTGTCCCTGGGTTCTTTGTCTCTGAACAGTCTCTGGCTCAGGATGTGACAAATTTTTGTCGAATTTTGAATCTAAATTTGTTTTTTGACAATATTGATCGTGATACATCTGGTGATACATGCTGTGATTTTAGGTTTAAAAAGTCGACATTCAATCCACCTATGTCACATCTAGTAGGGGTATTTCAAAAAAATGTCCTTCGGGATATACATTGTCATCTCAAGGACTTTCCCATTTCTTATAACAATCTGTCTGTTGATGAAATATCTAGTTTGAATGAACTTATTAACAATAAGGATCTTGTGATTGTTCAAGCTGACAAAGGTGGAGCGGTGGTGGTACTGGATAAGGCTGCCTATGACAGTGAGGCCATGAGACAATTGGGTGACACACAATATTATAGGCAGATGTTTTTGGATCCCTCACCCCATTTCCAGTGTAAAATTGGTCAGTTTTTAACTGAGGCGGTTGAGGAGGGTATCATTACACAATACCTTAAAGAACAATTGATGGTTGAATCACCTAAAAAACAATACTTATATCTGTTACCCAAAATCCACAAACATGCCACAAATCCACCAGGTCGACCCATTGTCTCTGGACATGGGTCTCTTACCGAACCACTGTCTGAATATCTAACCCATTATTTAAAACCTTTATTGGGTTTTATCAGAGCAAGAATCCAAGATACCACCCAATTTTTGGACATTATCAATAATTCTCAACTTGAACCACATTGGCTATTATGCACTTTGGACATCACCTCCCTTTACACCAACATTCCTCACTGGGCAGGTTTACAAGCGTTGGATTATTGGTTGGTTAGATCAGGTTTATACCAACCTGGATTTAATACATTTCTTGTTTGCCTCACAGAATATGTTTTGTCCAGTAACGTTTTTTATTTTCAAAATCTATGTTACTGGCAAATAAAAGGTACTGCTATGGGTGCATCTTTTGCACCCATATATGCAGATCTTTTCATGGCATATATAGAAGAAATCATAATCTATGATTATAATCATAATATTTACATGTGTGAGATGGACATTTGGCGTCGCTATCTGGATGACTGTTGGTTGGTGTGGAAAGCTGATGAATGATATCTCATGGAGTTTCTTGAATATCTCAATGACAATGTATGGGGGATAGAATTTAAGCTGACCTATCATGTGTCTAGGATAGTATTTCTTGATGTGGAAATCATGAGAAATCAGGACAATACATTGTCAACCAGAATGTTCAGGAAATTTCCAGAATTCAACTCATTATTACATGCCACCAGCTTCCACCCACAACATGTCATCCAGAATATACCCAAATCACAATTTTTAAGAGCTAGAAGAATCTGTTCTAACCAACAATCTTTTCTTGAGCCCCAGGAGGATTTGACACATAGATTTATTAGTAGGGGTTATCGTCCAGGCACTGTGCATCTAGCCAAAAGATCTGTGTCCAATATAAATAGGGAAGATTTATTATCATACAAAGATAAGAATGACACTTTCAAGCCACAACCATTACGTTTGGTAACCACATATGGACGCAATACACAGGGTTTTAAAAACATTATATACAGACATTGGAATGTTCTGAAAGCTGATCATAAACTTAACTCTTTACTTCCTGAGACATGTTCGTTTTCATTTAGAAGGGGACAGACTATTGGTTCTAAATTTAGCCATTATAAAAGAGTTGGTTTTGATCCTCCTACTTTTACCCAGCTGTCTATTTCAGGCAAACCTATTGTTGGATGCATGCCCTGTGGGCATTGCTCTTTTTGTATACGTGTTTCACGTACTTGTGAATTTAGCAGCAAAAATACTTCCGATGTTTTTGATATTAACTTTTGGGCCAATTGTAACACCGAGTGGGTCATCTATTTGGTGACCTGCAATTGTTCTGCTTTCTATGTCGGAAAGACTTCTAGAGCTTTCCGCCTTAGAATTTGTGAGCATTTGAGTGACATTAAAAATAAACGTATAAGCAATGCACTATATAAACATTGTTTAAAACATGCTTCTGCCTCTTTCAAATTTGTCACTATTGATTGTATTAAGGGGAGATGCAAAGACAAACAGTTTTGGCAGGAATTACTCAGCTCCAAGGAAAGAAAATGGATTATAAAACTTGGAGCTTTGTTTTCACCTGGCCTTAATGACCAATTGTAATAATTGTCAATGCTGTGTTGTGATTGGTTTTCATGTATAGTTCTACTATATATATGTATGTATTCTGATACTCTGATTCTTTATTTCTACTTTTGTATTTCACTGAAGAAGGCTCCTTGGAGCCGAAACCGGTTTGAATGATGGTTTTCACTACCATGGAGTTGTAGGGGGGTTTATCTTCCCTACTTTAATAAATGATTTTTGGATGTGACTGTTGCCTACACTTGCTGGTGTTTTTGTTGTATCCACCAGTGTTCCCAGGTCTTGTAACACTGAGTTTGAGCTTAGAGGGGTGTTGTCAATACTGTAATTAGTGGGGAATTTCACTTTGCCAAAGGGAATAATAATGGCACATTTTGTGTTTTGTTTTAGCCCATGTCTTTTTCACCAGTCATTTGTCTGTGTTAGCCCCTCCTGCGATATTTCAACATTGTTGGGGAAACAATGATTGTACCCAATTTGCAACCATCAACATACTTGGTAAGCCAAAGGCTGCCTACTTTAGTCTTCACTTCGAAGAAATAGATTCTGAACAGTTAAGGGCCCAGCACAGATCCTTGTGGTATGCCACTGGTGTCATCTATACTTGTAGAGATTGAGTCACCAACTGTGTCAGTATGAGTTCTGTCGGTGAGCCAATTGGCTACCCATCTAGTGACATAAGGGTTAATCCCCAGATGGGAGAGTTTCTCAATGATAGCTGAATGAGGGATTGTGTCAAAAGTCTTGGCCAAGTCAAGATAGGTGGTATGCACTGTCTTACCTTCATCCTGGCCTTTGGTGATTTTCTCAAAGAAGTCCACTAGGTTTAATATGAATGATCTACTCTTAACAAAACCAAATTGGGTTGGGTCAAGTGTTTGAAGGCCACCTATGTCCTTGTTGATACGATCCATGATGATTCTTTCTATGGCTTGCAAATGAAACTGGTTAGACCTATGGGTCTATAATTCCCAGGGTCAGTTGATGCTCCCCCTCCTTTGTGCAAGGAGATTACTGTTACTGTTTTCCACTCTGCTGGAACAAAGCCAGTCCTCAGGCTATGGTTGAAGAGGATGCTAAGTGTGCCCACTATTTCCTGTTTTAGATTGCTTAGTAAGCAACCTGAGATGTTATCTGGTACCACTGAGGCCATGTTTTTAGCCTTGGAGAGAGAGAGAGTCGATATGACCAGATATCTAGAGATACTAGAAAGTGGACTGGTATCAGGTATGCTTTGGGGTATGGCCAGTGGGGCCAGGGTGGTGAAGTTTGTGCCACGTCTGTCAGCTAGCAGGTTGGCAATTTCTTCTGGTATAGCTTCATGTTTAGACTCCTAGCATTACGCAGCAGAACCTTGAGTTTGCTTCCTCTGCATTTTGTTACATCGGAACTTTTGCTGCTTTGACATTGCCTAAAAAAGGCACTATGGGGGAGGAAAGCACCTCTGCCAATATCTACCAGCCTAGAGGGCTCAGGTGCAGACCATCTCTGGCAAAGCAGCGTGGCTTGTCGACCATGTCATCCCAGGCTGATAGATACTGGATCCCCCTGAATTAACACCAGAAGCTAAGCCAGTTATTGAAGTTGACCATTTTTTTTATATTGTGGCATCATCCTGGCTGAAGGTAAAATGCTGCTTAGTGTTAGAGTCAAACCTGCCTGGGACACATAGTCTGAAAGTTCAGCCATATAATTCAGAGAGGTACGTAGCAAGTAATTCACCCAACATGAACTATGACAGAGTCATAAAGATATTTGTTGTTGAGTGACTTAGTATGATACACTTGTATGCGTATTATTGGTGTATTACGACACATGCTGTTATAGTGGAGCAGATCAACTGTTGACACAGTTCGCATTCCACCATCACAGTGACAACTGCAGTATGGCATGGGCATGCAAGTTTCTACATCTTTCCATCCTCAACCCCTTTTTCCATTTTGCACATGAGGCCAGGGTATCACTTCAACAGTGCTATCCATCCGTCCCTCCATAACCCCTTTTTCTCATTATGCACATGGGGTCAGGGTGTCACTTCAACAGAGACAATCATCTCAAACCAAGGTGTATACTACCAGGAGACTAGCCCTGCCATGGTAATTCATCTGTGCCACTCACTTGCACACACACTCATACCTACGGCCATTTTAGAGTGTCCAGTCCACCTACTGCATGTCTCTGGAATGTGGGAGGAAACCAGAGAACCCAGAGGAAACCCACATGACCGAGGAAGGACATGCAGACTCTGCAAAGAAGGCACCCCAGCCAAGAATTTAACCGAAGACCCTCTTGCTGTGAGGCGACAACTCTAACCATTTCACCACCACTGCCACCACTAAATGATCTGTGACACACATCGATATAAATTCATATTGATTACATGGTCACATACGTCTTGTCTCATACACATGTTGTTATGCTGTGATATACACAACAATGTATCACATGTTTTGATAGAATTGCAACCTTGTGGAATTCATTGTATATGCAGTTGTGTTGTGATAATCAAGGATTATTGTGGGGGTCAGCAGCACCATTGTGAGACTATTAGCATTTGTGTCAGGAAATGTTTTGCATGAGCCACAAATAACTGATCTGTAACATGTCCTGATATGGCATCAGGCTGCTCAAACACAATTTGCCCATGAAACACATATAGGCAGCTGCTGTGCAATCGATGTAAGTACATGACACTTTTACAGTGGTATGTCAGTGTGCATAGTGCCAGTATGTGGAATGTGATGAATGACCACGGTTGTATTTGTTGGTCTTTTCACAAATCATTTATTCCAATATATTTGAAATGTTAAGTGGAATATAAAACTAAGCACAGATGTGCATGTGGATGCCACCAGACATACCCAACTGAAACTATTTATGACGAAGATCATTACACAGGAATTGTTTGATTACTTTACAGTACAAAATCCAAGGATACCTGTAATTAATGGCCTACCCAAAATACATAACAGCATGAATGACCCACCCCTCTGTCCCATGGCATCAGGTGAAGGATGGGTCATGGAACATTTGTCTGTTTTTGCTGAACACAAATTGAAAATGTTACTTCATAATGAAGTTACAGTATTAAGGGACACTTCCCATTTTCTGGAATCATTCTCTGAAAAAATACATCCATTTAATGACATGGTGAATTTGGTAATAGCCACAATGGATGTGAAGAATTTGTTCACTGTTATTCCCAATGAACAGGTCATTAGAGTGGTCAAAAAGTTTATGGAATCTAGTGGAACAGTTGATTATAACACAACAGTAATGTTATGTAAATTATTGGAACTTATATTGAATAACAACGTTTTCCTATATGCAAGAGAATACTTTTGACAGAAATGGGGAGTAGCTATGGGCACCTCATGTGCCCATAGCTACTCCAATATAGTGATGACCAAATGGGAGCAAGAATTTATACTTAATGAGACTAACCCATGTAAAAATAATATCATATACAAAGGCTGGTTTGTGGATAATATTTTTCTTATGTGGAGAGGTGATGGATAAGTCTTGTCTGATTTTGTGAGATATTTAAAATCTACGACATCTTTTTTTTTTATTTTGAAGTACACACACCCACAACAACAATAGATTTTTTGAATGTTAATTTATAGGTTCATAGGTGTGTACTAGGCTAATGGCCCTGGAGCCTTTACAAGTCTAGCCCATAGGATTACCCTGGCATCATGCCACCCGACCTTAGTTTCCAGTGCCTCTGTTGAGTAGAGTCATTGGAGTGATCCCTGGGGTGAATTTTCTATTTCCCATCCACTCATCAAGATTTTTCTTGAAGAGGGCCAGTGAGGAGCTTCGTTTGACATGTATGGGAAGTCTATTCCATAGCATGGGCAGCCTCTGGATTATGACCTGTCCCTCCAGTTTGTTCTGTTGATTGTGGGATTTCTTTATATGTAGCATTTCAAAAAGAGCTGAGTTAGACATGGCTTTGTAAGTCAAGCAGAGATTGCCTCTAAGAAGGCAATATGAGACAGAGAATAGTTGGAGTTTTTTGAGTCTGTCCATATAGGACAAGTGTTTAAGGCCTAGGATCCTCTTTATGAGGTACTTTTGTGGCCTCTCCAGTTGTTGCAGGTTTCTAGTGAGGTAAATGCCAAATGGGGCATTGTACTCGATGATTGGCCTATTGAGGGAAGAGTAGAGGGAGACAATGACCTCTTTCTTTCTGGATGCAAAACCCTTAGTGATGAGATGTGCCACATAGAAGGACTTTCTGACCACAGTGGAAATGTGGTGGTCAAAAGAGAGGTTGCTGCCAACCTGTGTTCTCAGATCTCTTATAACGCCTTCTGTGTTCAGTGGACTACCATCGATTTGTTTTTTCCTAAAGGGGATGACAACAAGGCTGTGGTTCATGGGTTCATAGATTCATAGGTAGGTACTAGGCTATCTGCCAGAAGGCATTTATAAGCCTAGCCGGAATTGTGTTGGCTTTTGCTGCCCCCTTAGATTAGTTCTCTGTGCTTCTGTCCAGCAGATCCATTGAAGTGATTCCCGGGGTAAACTTTCTATTTCACATCCACTCATCGAGGTTTCTCTGATGCTGCGTTTTTGGCTTTGGAGAGGGCTGTTTTAACCTGAGTGTCTGTGATTTCAGGGACACTACATTCTTCTGGTATGGTTATGGGCCCTTTTGGGGGTGAGACAGGGATGAAGTTTGCACTGAACCTGTCTGCAAGGATGTTGGCGATATCGGTCGGTTCAGTGTATTTTGTGCCATTCTGCACTAACTCTGAGCAGATCTGAGAATGGCCACTTAGATTCTTGACATAGCTAAAGAATGCCTTATGGTTATCTTTGGAGTCCTTGGCAATTTTTCTTTCGAAGCTAGCCTTGGATGATTTTATGAGGGATCGTAGTTTCTTGCTGATACTGATCAGGGATGTCTTACCTTCTTGGGATTTTACTCTTTTCTGTACTACTTTCCTCCTTCTATTGTATAGCTTGTTTATGGCAGGGGTCCACCAGACTGGTTTCCTTTTCTTGGAGGAGTGAGTCTTGGTTTTGCTTGGGATAGCATGATCCATGCATTCTTGTAGGTGCCTGTAGAGTGCGTTAGTAAAGGATTTTGCAGCTTCGGCAGCACTATCCTTTAGCATGGGGGCTTTGAAACTTTCCACATCGGTCTTAAGTAACGTAAAGTTTGCTTTTGAAAAGTTTTCCACAGTGGTTTCTTTGACCGGGGGTGGGGGTGGAATGTGGATATCCAAAGTGATTAGTTTATGGTCAGATCTAACCAGCAAGGGGTTGACCTCTGGTGTGGAATACTGGTCGCCCATGTTGGTGATGACCAGGTCCAATATGTTGTCACCTCTGGTGGGGGTGTTGACTAGTTGATCCAGGGTGTTTGAGTTTATAAATTCTAGGAAATGTTGGGCAAGGGTGGTAGTACTTGAGTAGTTCTCCCAGTTAATGTTTGGGTAATTGAAATCACCCAATATCAGGGTGTTTGGTAGGACCTTTATGTTTCCCAGTGTTTCCAGAAATGCAGAATGGGGGTCCTGGGACATGGTGGGTGATCTGTAGAAAGCTACAATTTGAATTACAGTTTTGCTCATTGTTAGTTGCATGTGGATGATCTCTGAAGCATCGTGCTGTGCCACTAACCTGGAGGTGTGGGTATCCTTGATGAATATGGATACACCCCCCACCTTTTGTATTTCGGTCCTGGTTTTGTGGCTGAAATGTATGGTATGAGTTGTAGCCTGGTAGTGCTGGGGTGCTCTCTGGAGCTTAAACCAGGTTTCTGTTACTGCACATATATCGATTTTCTCTATACTGAGGAGTGCCTCGAGTGCATGCATTTTGAGGTTTAGACTTCTGGCAGTGAGCAGCATTACCCTCACTTTTTTGTTACTTGTGCTATTTACGGTGGTGGGTTTGTCTTTTGAGCCTTGCCTAAAAAAGGCACTATGGGGGTGGCAAGAGCCTTGGCCAGTATTCGAAAGCCTAAGGGTGACAGGTGCAAGCAGTCTCTAGCGAAGCAGCGTGGCTTGTCAAGCATGTCATCCCAGGCTGACAGACACTGGATCCCTTTTTAATGACACCAGAAGTTTAGCCAATTGTTGAAATTGATAATTTTTTCTTTATACCATGGTATCATTCTTGGTGAGGGCAGGATGCTACTCAAGGTCAGGGTCATACCAGCCTAGGCTATGTGATCAGAGAGCTCCTCCATGTCTCTTTTCATGTAGTCCAGGGAGGTACGGCTCAGGTCATTCACACCAACATGGACAATGACAGAGTCGTTTTTGTACTTGTTCTGGATTGACCTGAGTGCTTGTGTTATGTGGCGGATCCTGGAACCCAACAGGTAGCTAACAGTAACCTTCTCCTTTTTCAGCCTAGTGAGTGGGACATCAGTGTGCCTGACTATAGAGTCACCTATTACTAGTGTGTTGAGTATGTTATTTTGCCTTAAGGGCTGTGATTGCATGGCACACTGGTTTTGTAAAGCATGTGTTTCATGGTTTGTGTTGGGGGGTGGAGGTTGCTTGGGTGTCTGCTTTGGAGGTCTCTGTTGCTTTTGCAGATTTTTATGTAGAGCCTCTGAGTATGTTTTTTGCCAGTGCTGGTTTCATAGGTCTGTGTGAGACTGGTGGTGTGATGCAAGTAGTTCCCTTCTCCTCTTGACTGTCTGGACCAGTCTTGGGTTGAGAGAGCTTAGCCTCCAGTTTGGCTGTATAATTGCATCTCTCGCATGTATTAGTGTTTAGTGGTAGGAGGAGAGGGTTGTCTGTGTACATGAGGCAGTTGTAACATTGCCTCAAAATGCCCAGATTCACCAGTTGGACCAGAGAGCGCACCTGAACCTGCCCTTTGGACATGCCTGGGTAGGTACAGTGAACTGTTTTACTGATTGGCTAGTAAGATTGAATAGAGGGCCTTGTTCTTCTTTACAGTATAGGGGGGTCTAGTGCTAAGGTATATTAGTGTTTGCTATGAGTTTTGAGCAAGTGCCGGGCTGAGGAGTGAATGGTTTGAGTGCTTAAGTTGAAAGTTTGTCTAGTTCCAAGGGAAAAATTGAAGAGTAGACTGACACCAGTCGTTGGTCTCAGTGAGGCCTTTCTGTATGATGTTGGGGAGTTAATTATGGCACCCAACTTGCAATCATCTGTGAGCTATGTCAGCCAGAGTCCCTTCGTGTTGGCCTGGACTTCAGAGAAGTAGATACCAAACAAGAGAGGACCCAGGACCGAACCCTGTGGGACTCCACTCATGACTGGTCGGCAGTCTGACTTGCAGTCAGCTGCTTTCACACTGTGGGTAATATCTGTGAGTCAGTTTGCAACCCACCTACTCATATATATGTTGATGCCTAGCTTAGTGAGTTTTTCTATGATTCCTGAGTGGAGAATGGTATCAAAAGCCTTGGCCAGATCAAGGTAGGCTGTATGAACCACCTTGCCTTCATCCACAGCTCTGGTGACTGACTCAAAGAAATCGACCAGGTTGAGCAGGCGTGATCTACCCTTCAGAAAACCAAACTGTGTGGGATCCAGAGTTTGGAGATTCCCCATATCCTTGTTTATTAGGTCCATAATGATGCGTTCCATAGCTTTGCATATCAGACTCATCAGGCTAATGGGGCAATAGTTCCCAGGATCTGTAGTCGCTCCTCCTTTGTGGAGAGGGATGACTGTAGCAGTGTGACATTCGGTATGGACAAAGCCTGAGGTGAGGCTGTGATTGAACAGGGCACATAGGTGAGGTGCCAGTTCACTCTGTAGTTCATGTAGAACACATCCAGAGATATTGTCAGGACCCATAGAAGCTGTATTCTTGGCCTTGGACAGTGCTGTTTTAACTGTACAGCAGTACTACTGGGTGCCTGGCAATCTACTGGTATTGTGATTGGTCCTTTGGTGGGGGAGAGAGGGGTAAATTTGCCACTAAATCTGTTGGCCAGTATATTGGCAATATCTGTTGAAGGTGCCATTGTGCAATAGCTCTGAGCAAATTTGGGTATTGCCGTAGAGATTCTTTACATAACTATAGAAAGCCTTGTGGTTGTCTTTACTATCTGCTGCAATTCTGTTTTCATAGCTAGCTTTAGAGGATTTGATGAGGGATCTCAGCTTTTTGTTGAGGCTGATAAGGGAGTTTTTCCAGTCTTGGGACTTCACCTTATTCCGCATCAGTTTCCTCCTTCGGTTGTAGAGATTGTTTATGGCAGGGGACCACCAGATTGGCTTCCTTTTTTTTTTGGAGGATAGCGTCTTTGTTCTATTGGGTATGGAAAGATCCATGCATTTGTGTACGTGTTTGTACAGGGCATTAGTGTATGATTCAGTGGTCATGCAGATGTTCTCCAATTGCATGGGTGCCGTGAAGTTAGCCACCTCTGTTTTTAGGAGCCCAAAGTAGCTTTGGAGAAGTTTTTTATGGTGTTAACTTTGCGGGGGTGGGGGGATGGATGTGGATTTCCAAGGTGATTAGTTTGTGGTCGGATCTATCAGGGAGGAGTTGACTACTGGTATAGAGTAACGGTCACCTATGTTAGTAATGACCAGGTCAAGGATGTTGCTACCTCTAGTGGGGGTAAGAACGAGCTGGTCCAGGGCATTGGAATTAATGAATTCCAGGAAATGTTGGGCAAGTGAATTGGTACATGAGTAGTTTTCCCAGTTAATGGAGGGGTAGTTGAAGTTGCCCAGTATGAGAGTGTTAGGTTGGACCCTGATATTCTCCAGGGTGCTTAGGAATGTGGAGTGTGAGTCTTGGGACATGGTTGGGGACCTATAGCAGGCTACAACCTGAATTGCTGTCTTACCCAATGTTAGCTGCACCCAAGGTATCTCTGCTGCATTATGCTGGGCTACCAGTGTGGAGGTGTGCACATCCTTTATGAATATGGAAACACCACCTCCTTTGGAGCTTCGGTCCAAGTTCTGGGGCCGAAAGGTGTGGAATGAGTTATAGCCTGGTAGTGCAGGGGTGCTTTCTGCTGCCTTGAATCAGGTCTCTTTTACAGCACAAATGTCGATGTTCTCCATTTTAAGGAGTGCTTTTTGACCATCAGTGACAAGGGAGAGATTCACACCAGGATACATAGAAAGGACTGCTGGAGGAATCATCTTCTCCACAGATCTAGTATGCACCCACAGCATATCTACTCACATGTTGTGAAGAGACAACTTTTATGTACATCTAGGTAATGTAGAGAAGATGAGACATTTGAGTATGAATCTAAACAGCTCCTGGAATGTTTTAAAGAAAAAAGGCTACAAGGACAGGGACATGAGGCATACTGTCACAGAGAGACAAGAACTGAGAAGAATTAAGGGATGACCCTAGTTCTCTAAGAGGAGAAGATTGGATGGTGAGACTTCAACAGATTTGGAGTGTTCAGAAAAAACAAGTTACCTCAGATGTTTACTGACATATAGTAGTGATATTCCTGAGGTATGTGATATTGTAAGAAAGAATTATCATATTCTGACCACGGACGAATATTTTAAGAGAGTAGTAGGTGAGACTCCATACTTTTGTTTTAAAAATAACTAGAACTTGAAGACGTTACGTTGCTATAAAAATGGGAATGTCCAAAACCATATGAGTATCAGGAGGGCACTTTTCCATGCAGGAAATGCAAGGCTTGTACTTCTATTAACAGCAATAATAAATTCATACATCCCATCACAAAGAGGACCTATAGGCCGAATAATTATGTGGACTGCAATAACAAGAACTTGATATACCTGGCCAGTTGTACTTGCTGTTAGGGTTTTTATGTTGGCAAGACAAACAGATGTTTCAAGGAACAGATTCTCCATCATTTAAGTGACATAAGTAATAAAAATAAAAATAATGCACTCACAACACATAATATGAAATCCAGGGCACACATTTTATTTCATGGCATTGAAATTAATAGTGGATGACATGAGAGGTAGAGATATTGTAAACAAAACAGAAATAATAGAGGCAAGGTGGGTAGCTGATTTGCAAGCCTACCAACCCCTGGGATTGAATGGTATAATCCCTTTGAAGCCCATACTGCAGGGGTGGTGGCTGCAAAGATTTCATTGGCTGATTACATTTTGAAAACGATAAACTGACTACCTGTTATTTAGGATCTGAAGAAGGCCATAAATGGCTGAAAGTGTTCATCCAAGATTTAAACTTGTATTATTTTTATAGCGTTTTAACAATAAATCTTCTCTGTGGTGGCATCTTGTTTTTTTGATTTTGATTTCCTCTGTTGAAAAACGAGCTGCCTCTGGCAACCCTAACTTTTGTTATTATATAATTAACTGTGTTGTGGGGGGAATGTGTTGTTTTATATTTCAATTGTTTTGGTTTGCTGTTTTTCCTGTTGATATTTTTGCACTTCAGTGTTTCAGTGTACATCTGTCTCTCCATCTATCTATCTGTCTATCTATCTATCTATCTATATGTGTGTGTGTGTATGTATATTTATAGCTTTACTTCTTTATCTATATACAGATATTGATATGTGTGTGTGTGTGTGTGTGTGTGTGTGTGCGTATGTATATTTATAGCTTTACTTCTTTATCTATATACAGATATTGATATGTGTGTGTGTGTGTGTGTGTGTGTGTGTGTGTGTATATGTATATTTATAGCTTTACTTCTTTATCTATATACAGATATTGATATGTGTGTGTGTGTGTGTGTGTGTGTGTGTGTGTGTGTGTGTGTGTGTGTGTGTGAATTCATGAAGCAGGGTTGCATGACAAAAACTCTGAAGTCTATTTTACCAAAAACAAATGTTTGAAAAACTGGCTAATTGAAAATACTTAAAAAAATAAATTAGGCTCTTTTGCAGGGGGACAAGACCCCCTGTACCTCAACACCTCTGCTAACTTAAATATTCTAACTCCAAAATAACACAATGCAGGAGAAAAAGAAAAAGTCCCCTTTCTCTGGTATTTGTCAATCTTTGAAAAATGCCACTACAACAGGCATTCTTTTTTGATTCACAGTTTTTTTTATAATGTATAGTTGAAAAGTATGCATTTTAAAAGAAAGCACTTTGATCAGTTGTCATGTTTCCATATGTAATATATATATATATATATAAATATATATATATATATATATATATATATATATATATATATATATATATATATGGGTGTCATTTACTCTGTCAAGTTGGCCTCTTGTCAAGAGAGAGAGAATGACTCTGAAATCTGATTGAAATTGAAATCTGTTCATGGCGTGGAAAGTTTAACATTGCACATAAATGGAACATTGAATGCATGCAGGTAAGGTAAGTGTGGGTTTAAGGAACTAATGCCAAAACCTTCAGATATTATGAATGTGTCAGCATTAGGTAGTTTGTGCAATTTTTGTGCAAATGTAGGTGGGTTAGAATTAGGGTTAGTGTTAGTAAGAACACAATTGTAGTGTAGCATGTGTGCGTTTGTGTGAGTGTGTGTCTGAGTGTAGAGTAGTGACAGTGTAATGGAGTGTGTGGCAGGATTTCGTGTTGCCTTTTGTAATCATTTTAGATTTAGATGTTTTGAGGTTTGCAATATACTGAATTTTAAAATACTGGCATTGATATGCTGATTTTTGATGCTTTTACTTTTAAATAATTCAATATATACTTGATTCTGTGACATTTGATTGAAAGTACATTTGACTGAAAACAGTAGAAGTCCATAGATGGTATTTATGGTGTCATTTTGATCATGGGAGTTGTTAGTGAAGTAAGATGGTATTTATGGTGTCATTTTGATCATGGGAGTTGTTAGTGAAGTAACCATAGTAGATTTTGTGTGGATTGACAATTCCAAGCATCATACTGTACACCCCCATCCGTAGATGCTTGTGTTTGTGTGACATCACTGATTCACTGTGTGTGGTTATTTGTCATTTCTTCACAGATGTGACTATGGAGTTGGGATCTGCAGGGGGGGGGGGGGCTTGCAAAAAAAAGAAAAAAGAAAACGCTTTTTATGGTATATATGCTGTGTATAATATTTTTGATTAAATTGCTTTTTAGTCAAATGTACCATCAATCAATTATGGCTACTGATTTTCTTTCAGTAAAATGTAATTTAGACCAAATGATACAAAAATGTGTATATGTGTGTGTACGTGTGTGTGTGTGTGTGTGTGTGTGTGTGTGTGTGTGTGTGTGTGTGTGTGTGTGTGTGTGTGTGTGTGTGTGTGTGGATATAGAGATATATAGATATAGATAAATAAATATATATATATATATATATATATATATATAAAAACACATAAATAATGTTTGTATATATTTACAATCTCTCTCTCTCTCTCTATATATATATATATATATATATATATATATATATATACGCGTGCACACACACACACACTCACATATATACAGAGATACATGTATGTATGTGTGTGCCTCTATATGTATAACTGTATGTATATATATATATATATATATATATATATATATATACACACACACACACACACACACACACACACACACACACACACACACACACACACACACACACTCACACACGCGCCAACTCTTAGATTGCAGAAATTCTTGAGAAAAGAGAGGAAGGGAGGACAAACTAACACTCACCTTCTCGCTCTTTTTGACCATGCCATGATGCTGGTGATTTTCTACGTTATGTTTTGAGCATCAGCCAACTGCTAACAGGCTAGTGACAAACAGTGCAGTTCTTATTTACAAATTGTTAGTCTGCAGTCTACCAAAACTCTAGTGACTACAGCAAGGTTTATAACTGCTGTTTTAATTTACACGTCCGGAAAAAAATGGATATAAGGAATGGGATTACTCTAACTTCCATATGAATAGTAGTAACCAGCAAGTGTTAGGGTCTCGAATGTTTTATTAAATCTTGTGTCAGAGATGATGGAATATTTCCATTGTGAAGTACGTAGAATACGAACATATGCTGTGTCAGAGTACCTTCATGCTTTAATGTATGCTCATACAAATAAAAACTTAAAATGACTAAAATGTGCTAATGCCCTCCATAGGCAGGATAGATAGGACATCATACACTGTTCTGAAATCATTTACAAAGCATTGCTGAATTTCTTCATAGGATATCAATAACAGTGCTGAAGAATTTGGCAAAATAATTAGGGAAAATTTGCTGCATTAAGACAGTAGTTATACTTCCTAGAGAAACAGCTGCTTAAAATAGCAATATGGACTTGTTGCAGAACTCCCATAAATGCAGGTTGTTAAAATTAATTTTGGCTTACTTCGAAGATGGAATGTATCTTTAGTGGTCTGTGTTAGCCCAATGGGAAAATTCAGCTGGCAGGACTTCAAAGCTTTCTCCCAAGGGGAAACGGAGAAAAGCAAAACAGCATTTTGAATCTAAGAATACTATAATTATTCGTTGCTTCCGAAAGTGGTGAGTGATGGGAATTTAAAATGTCTTGATTCATTTCTTTTCCAGCAATGGTTGGAGTGAACTGAAATAATCATAGCTAATTTTAGGAAGGAGGGCTGTGGTTTAAGTAGCGCAGCGTGTGCTCTGAGAAAACTAATAGATACAAAGGTATCTGCCACGTGCTTTGCATCTATGTAACTATGACTGAGGTCATAGTTAGTTCACCTTGACAGGAACAAATTCATTTTTCAGATGGACTACTTAGAAAAGATGAAAGTTCAGGCTTAAATACAACAGCATGGCTATCATGGTAAACTGTGTGGAATGTAAAAACGTTTAATGACAACCATAACTCCGTGAAAGCCCATAAATTGTTGTTCTAGCTCTTCCATGTCTTGTGAACACAAAAACCATGGTGTTGGTTTGTACCTGGTTACACCTACATATCTGTGGCACACAGTGAAAATGTTCTTTCCCCTGCTGATGGGATTCAGAATGTGGTATGCACTGTCCAGCAGTTATTATTCTGACCTTTCAAAAATGAACTTGATTTTCTCCTAATCACTTATTTGCACTCCATACCTTCATCGCACTTCCTTGTTTATAAGGCCTGGATTGCCACAGACAAAGGCAGCTCGTGGCATTCTTTTTTCTTTTTCTCCATTTTTTTTTTTTTTTTTTTGCTGGAGAGATCAGACACGTAATTGTATAACAGACCACAGATACACACTTTAATATTGCATAAAGGCATGCATAAATAGTATAATGAATCCCCCCCCTCCCGAGATTGGGTAAAGGGTTAATGAAGAGACAACTGACATTACATTTCATCAGCAACTGGATCTAGGAAAGGACACAGTGTAAAATATGAAATAAATGCAAAACAGTGGGCCTTACTGGGACCTGATTAAAAAAATATATACATATTTCCCTACAAATCTAACAAAACAATCCTGAAAATGGATCAGATAACACAAATAATTTACTGGTTTTAAGTATTTATTTATTCACATGTAAAACATACCATTTAGCTAGTTTTATGTAGTTACTTAGTTTGTTCCCCTGCACCCTGTGATGCATCGTGCCACTTACATAGTTTTATTTATTTGTTCCCCACTCACTCTTATGTATCTTGGCACTTCCCTAGATTTTTGTGGATATAATGTTTTATTCATATAGTGCAGTACAATATTAATAACTCAAAATATGCATGTGTTTGCACGTTTTTTTTTTTTTTTTTTTTTTTTAGTTTTGTTATTCCCAGACTAATAATTAGCAAAGCAACTGCAGAACACAGGCACCAAAGAAGTATATGCCATATTAGCAGCAAAGGATATATAGGAAGAGAACAAACAGAAAACAAACAGGTTAATAAGGCACTGAGAAATGATGATCAAATATATTTTTAGTGTTAATCTTTTATACAGGACAGGTGTAGTTTGAAAAGTCTAAGAAAAAAATGTGGGTGGGAATAACTAAGAAACTTAAAAATTTCTTCTGGGCCAGTGAAAAACAACAGTGAAATGGGAAAAACTGATATTACCAGTAGACCAGGGAGGCTTGAGGTAACCAGATTTAACAAATATTATCTGGTTACTCAACCTAGATGGCTTTATTTATTGCAGTTCAGAGACAATATACCTAAATGGAAATAGAAAGCACAGGAGAAGGTGAAGTGGTTAAGAGATTAACATTCTAGACACAAGTGATAACTATGCAAGAAAAGAGGACAGCAGAGCTAAAAGAAATTCTAACGACAGTGGAGCGCTAATGGATTCTGAGGGCAGTTGAAATAAAAGAAATTCTAACGACAGTGGAGCTCTAGTAGATTCTGAGAGCAGTGGAGATAAAAGAGATTCTAAGTGAACAGAAAATAGCAGGAGGGCTCAGGCAACGGACTCCTATAGGACTTACTCTGAATGACATAAGGAACCGGAGGGGGGAGTTGGCAGCCAAGGGGTAGAGGCTGTTGAATATGGAACTAAGATAATGGCAACAAATATTAAAGGAAGGCAAAATGATGAACTGTGAGCAAGCAAAGAGTGAATATGAGCTACCAGTAAAATTGCATTTGGCATATTTGGGAATGTCAAGGTAAGAGGAGACTACACAGGGTAGATCACAAGATGTAGAAATGCATGGGCTGGTAAAGACCTTCATTGGGACTACACCTGACAATGCTAGAAAGAAAAAAAAATGGTATCTAGAATATTTAATGCTGTGACAAACAACTACTGGAGACAGATAGGCTAAGAGTCAGATGGGGTGAATGTCGTGAGAGACAATATACAAATCAATTAGGAGAAATATGTTTGTCACCAAGATTTGCAAGAAAATCTAGAAAATTCAGAGTTCTTGCTTGAAAGTGCCAACACAGTTACTTGTGTACACCTAATAAGGTTCAACAGACATTCTGAAAGGTTAAGGGAGACTGTTTGCGGTATAACAGAGGGGGAGGGGAACATGGGAACATATTTTTTGGATCTGTCAAACCCTAGATACTCTGAAGATTGATGTACAAAAATGCCACAAGAAAGATAAGGTCAGACATTAAGATACAGAACTAATGTTATTGGGTTAGGATCCAGAGCAAACAACACACAGGAGTATGCAACTACTGATAACATTAATAACAATAGTAACCAAATGACCATTACATATAAGTGGAAAATTTGAGGAAGCCATAATGGAAGAAAGTAGTAGGAATAATGGATGAAATCAAAGAAAGGGAGTTATGTCACAAGGCAGACAAGTCAATAGGAAAATCAAAGATAAGTAGTTGCTATGGAATTAATAAGGGTGAGTTCATAAAGGACCACATGGGAGCTGAATAAAAAGGGCTATTGGCTAGGCAGGTAATGGTTTGTAAAATGATTGCCTAGTATTTACCTATGAAGCATTTAATATATGATACATCACATCATAGTATTTGTAAAAGTAATGACCAATTTGTAATCAAACATCCTCTGACAACTCGTTACCTGTGTACTAGACCGTAATAATGAATAAAGTTGCAAGACTAGAAATGAAATGGATTAAGCATAACAGGGGTATCTGAAAAACAATATTTTTCTTAATGACTACATCAAGGGGAGCACCCTGTTTGCCTAAATAATAAAGCAAAACAGAAAAAAAAACATTAACATCTAACCATACACTCCAGGCAACGCCACTTTATTTTCAAACTTGCCACTTAAACTGTATGTTATTCAGTCAATATGCAAGTATAACAAAGTCAACAAATGTTCAGTCTTGCTCAACCAATTTTTCTAGGAAATCCAGATTTCAGAAATGCGACTGATGCATTATAGTCTCACATGTATTCACTCATTTAGTGTTCTTGGTTTTCTTCCTATTCATCTCCATCTTCATCTCCCAACCCACAATTTTGGTTCAAGTCCAAGGCACTCCTGATTCTTCTAGTTAACTCCTGAGCATTTTTCTGCCTCTCAAGCATTTTTTTTTTAGGAACATTGGAAAACGTTTCACTTGGGAAATCTCTCTATGAGCTTTATTATCAGAAGAATGAGAAGCAGAGTCCCTTTCTGTTGGATGGCTCACAGTTTGTTGGACAAATGTTTATATTTCCTCCTTAGTCTGTTCTGCATCAAAAAATGACTTTAATCCTCCAGGATAAAATATTCTGAAGACAGCTGCCTCTCTGCAGTCTCTGATTGCTTGGATACATTTACTTCTCTTCTGCCTGGTGTACAGTGAATAATCTTTTTTGACAATCACTCCGCTGTCACCAGTTTTTAAGACTTTGCTCCTCTGCCACAGTTTTTTCAGGATCAACTCTTTCTGCTGGTAGGATTGCTTCTTTACTTACAGGTCTTGGCTGCTTTCTCATGGCCAGATTTGGAGCATACACACAATGTGCCTGTTCAATTAAATCCTGCAGTGGAATACCAGTTCAGTTGCTTAAGTGTTTTCATAAAACGAATACAGTCTGTTCCTTCCAGTTTTTTTCTGGTACAGCAGAAAATATCAGGTTTTATCTGTGTGCTTTGTCCTCTAACTCTGTTTTTTGAAACAGCTCTTCTTGAGCAGTCTCATACTCAGCCAGCCTTTTCTTCCTTTTGACCTGCGAGTTTTGCTGTATTATCAGTTCATATGAAAAGAAAGTTAAAGCTTCTTCCATTTTTCCATCCTTTTGTTATTTGTGTTGATATACTCCTTCAATATTTCATTCATTTTAATCAGCTCTGAGTACATTTAAATTTTATTTTCCCCTAAATTACTGAAAACTATCTGTTGGACTAAAGCTGAAGCTTAAACTGCTTTTTGCTGAACAGCTGCAGGATTCTTCCCAGTCAGTGTGTTTTCTCTTCACCTTTTCTAGTTGATTTTCTTTCAGGTTCTCTAAATTTTTTCTTTGCTGGTATCCAAGTGGTGTACTTACTAGCCAGAAACTGAATTTTACTGGGCTGCGGTGGTACAGCAGTTAGCGTTGTCACCTCACAGTAAATGGTTCTCCCGCTCGATTCTCGGCTGGAGTGCCTTCTGTGTGGAGTCTGCATATCCTCCCTGTGGTTGAGTGACGTCTAAAGACATGCAGGTAGGTGCGTGCGTGAATGGGTGTGCCTTCTTTGAAGGTTGGGCGTCAGGCTGGCAACTCGGCACTGTAAAAAAATCCACTGCCAATCATTAGCGAACCAGAGTTCTGCTGTGGTGACCCCTAACTGGGAAAAGCCGAAAGACTTATGCTGGCAGGACTACTAGCTCTTATTTCTCAGTTTCCTTTTTCACAATAAGAAATCTGAAATGAAGCTGGTGATCTGTGTACAACCACCTTGGAAGTTTTGACAAGCAGCTAATTCTTAAAGAAACTGATACAGCATATGAGATATGTAGTTATGCAATGTCACTGGATGCAAGGCTCTCACATATATACAGCCCTTGTAATACCTACCAGGTTGTCAGACATATATACACTACATCCACCATGCATGGTATGGGTCAGAACCATAGACCCACATATGCTGTGGCTCTTAAATATAATTTTTCTAAACCACAAAGGCCTCCCAGATATTGTACTCACACAAAGTATCCTCAGCAGCCTAAAAAGCACTCTACCAAAATAACATCCAGCATGACACATGCATCCACATCTCACAATGGCCCATCTTCTAAGCCCATAAGGCATACCACCATTCAACCACATATCTTGGTCATAGGAGACCCCATTGTGAGGCACACAGATTTCACACTCACCAGGATGAGTATGGAGAGAATTACAGTCAGATGCCTATTAGGACCAGGATCCACTGGATCATGCAATGATTAATGTCATTGAACCACAACTACTAGCATTACTCAGTCAAAGTCCATATGGGTGTAAATGACCTGAGATGTACCTCACTGGACTTTATAAAGAGAGACATGATGGAGCTCTCAACTATGTGTCCCAGGCCAGTATTGGCCTAGTATTAAGCATCATTCTACCTTCTCCAAGTATGATGCCACAACATGAACAGAAAATAGTTGACTTTAATAACTGGCTTAAATTTTGTCATCACTTAAAGGGGGTACGATATTTGTCAGCCTAGGAGGATATAGTCAATAGCACATGCTGCTTTGCCAGAGATGGTCTGCACCTCTCCCTGCTAGGCTTTCAAATATTGGCTAAAACCTTGCTCAGCCCCATAGTGCCTTTTTAGGCATTGCCAGTCTGATAAGCTTTTTGACATAGCAAAACTAGTACAAGAGAATCTCAAGGTGTTACTATTAAATGCTAGGAGTCTAAACAAGAAACCCCAGTCCCTGCAAGCTCTCCCCACCCTGGAGAATGTTGATGTCTGTGCAGTTACTGAGATGTGGTTTAAAACCATGAAGAGCACTACAACTATATAGGGCTATAATGCCTTCCACACATTCAGACCAACTACTGCATAGGAAGCAACAAAAGGTGGAAGTTACTCAATTTACATCAAAAACAAACTCACCTCAAGACCCGTCAAAAAGTATGACAAGCTTGAGCTTCTCATGTCCAAATTACCATAGACAAAATCCCATATCATATCCTTGCAAGCTATATGACCCAGAAAACCTATAGTTCTTACTTAAATGTACTGGGGACACTCCCCATTCAACCCAACCCCATATTCATAGGTGACTTCAATTAACCCAGCTATAAACTGAGAGTTGTACATAACCCAAACATGCAGTCACGGAGATTCCTGGAATTTCATCCTGTACAAACACACCGTTCTACCAGATAGGCCGTACATCCACTAGGGGCACTAATATCCTTGACCTTGTCCTCACAAACATGGGAGAACGTTGCACCCCCCCCCCATGTAATGTCCTCACTGATCATGTTGGACCATAACGCTGTCTTCTTTGAAATAAAAATTAAATCTGAGACCCCAGCTAAACCTGTTACTTTTAAGAATTATTCTAAGGCAAACTTCCTACAATTAAGTGACACCCTATCAAGATTTCAAGATCTCCCATACCCTGAGAACACCACTGCCTATGTGGAATTGTTCACAGAAATCCTGTATGGTAATATTAATAGCTGCAATAGCTTTCCAGGCCAAAGAAAATCACAAGACTTTTTTCAGTAATGTCCCCATCTATAAAGGCAATACACAGCAATTGCTGAGCTAATTGTAAATAGAACCACGTATAATGAGCTGGAAGATCTACTGGCCAACATCTTTATCTCCAATTTTGCCCCACTATCTCCTAAGGAAATACCTTCAACCATAACTCCCCAAACTATTACTATGGAGCAGGCATCAATGTACTCTCAAAGCATAGGTGCCGGAAGCTGTTGAAGACTGGGGGGGGGGGGGTGACATGGGCACTTAGTGATCTAAAAAGGCCAGTTTTTTATAACTATTTACTACCGCAACATAGGTTCACTTGGAGGACATTTTAAGCTTAGCCAATTCCATTTTGGTGCTTGAATTAACATTTTCTGATTGGTCTTACCTATCCCATGCCTGATAATTGTATATTAGCCGTAGTGAAAATAACTGTGATCATACCATAGATAATTTGAGGGGACCCATGTAAGGGATGCAGCATTTAGGAACTGCCTCTATCCATTAGTGGCATGAGGGGTAGTCCTGCAGTACATTTTCTACTACCCATCCTTAGATCCAAGTTGCATTTGAATATGGACGGATGAGCTTTGTTTTATTTTTATGGATAGTTTGTTCTGGAACAGTGGTAGTCTCTGTGATATATATCCATCTCTCCACAACATTCAGTTTAAATAACTGGACTGAGTGTTTCTGATGTCATTTGACTTGCTGATGTTCAATAGGTCCATCTGTATTATGTCGGTGGATGCTTTGTATGCCAGACATGTCACCTCTAAGCTCTCTGTAGGATACTGAGTACAGTAATAAATCTGAGGTGGTCCATGCAAGACCTATTGTTTAGGACTTGTATCCTTTTAGTAAGGTATCTCTGTAGGTATTCCAGTTGTTGCATGGGGCTGGACAGATACATGCCAAAGCGGGCATTTATACAAAATGATTGACCTAATGAGAGCTTTGTAAAGGAGGACAGCAACATCTCTAGATCTAGTCACAGTCAATTTGTTTATAAACTGTGCAATATAGAAAGGTTTTCTTATAACTCTGGGTACATGTTGGTCAAAAGTTAGGTCACTGTACACACAAGTTCCCAAATGCCAAACAATTTGTGTCAGTTCTCAGAGGGCATTGTCATGATTTTGACACCATATATTATTTGGGACAAACCTTCCTGCAAGATGGTTAAGTCATCTGGGGATTCAATCAACTCTGTAGGTAGAACTTGGAACTTTCTCCCCGCTGACATCACCCTAGAGTCCACCCTGAGTCAATTTAAGAAGACTCAAGCAGTATTTGAAACTAAACCGGCTATGTCTTTGTACCGAGCCTGATTAGCTCTCTCTTTATGATGGTGTCTAATACTTTTATTGCAATTCAGATGTGTCGCAATTTCTAGGTCTTTTACCTTGGGAATTCTTAAACTTTGGAAATTGTATAACTTGCTTATTTAAAGAGTCTGTAAACAGTGTTTAACATGAACCATGTAATCTCTTTCTGTTTGTACCTTGGAGCTTTTCTCCCTGGGCCTCCGCTGAAAATGGACATGTATCCAGCTATCCCAGTCAACAAATGTAAAATACAATGAATAAATAAAATAAAAAAATAAATAAATAACTGCTCCTAGCTTGCAGTCATCCCAAACTTAGCCAGCCAAAGCCCTTTGGTGTTTGTTTTTACTTTTGAGATGTATATGCCAACCAGAAAAAGTCTCAGCACCGAACCCTGGAGAACCTCTTGCTGTGAGGCAACAACACTACTACTGCACCATCCACTTGACACGACTAAATCTCTCAATTTCACAGCAGAAGAAATCTGGAAAAAGCCAACATTTATTTGGGGGGGGGAGCAAAGGCCCACAACCAGGGACACATTTTAAATATTGCTTGTATAATCTTAGAAAGTTGCTGAAATAGTATTTTGTGTCACCAAAAAAGATAGGAAGACTGAAACTTAAAGGACTATCATTATTTGTGAATTACGTTATCACTGAATTGCCAAAAAATCACAAATTTTAAGAGGAACAGACCAAAGTATGAGCCAAATATTCTGTGAAACACACACACACACACACACACACACACACACACACACACACACACACACACACACACACACACACACACACACACACACACACACACACACACCAGCTTCAGTAAACACACACACACACACACACACACACACACACACACACACACACACACACACCAGCTACAGTAAACACACACACACACACACACACACACACACACACACACACACACACACACACACACACACACACACACACACACACACCAGCTTCAGTAAACACACACACACACACACACACACACACACACACACACACACACACACACACACACACCAGCTTCATTAAACTATAAACGGAGCACCAGCTATATAAACTATAGATGGAGCATCAGCTATATAAACTATAAATGGAGCACCAGCTATATAAACTATAATAAATGGAGCACCAGCTATATAAACTATTATAAACAGAGCACCAGCAATATAAAGTATAAACTGAGCACCAGCCATGTAAACTATAAATGGAGCACCAGCTATATAAACTATAAATGGAGTGGCTCACCAGCTATGTAAACTATAATAAACGGAGCACCAACTATATAAACTATAAACAGAGCACCAACAGCCTTAAGCTTACCGTGAGGTTAAGTCCAGCAGCAGCCTTCATAAACGGTGCAGCAATGATGTGATTAGTGAGGAACCGCGAGCAGCAGCCTTCATAAATGGAGCACCAGCAGCAATGACGATTAGGCAAGAGGAACCACACACTTTTGTATTTAAATTCACGTTAGCGTGCATTACAGGTCTTGCGTGCATTAGATCTTGCAGCTGTAAAAGTGTGGGGGCGTGCTCCCTCCCCCTTGCCCTATGGTTCCGGCGCCTATATCTCAAAGCCCAAGAACACTGTATTGATGTACCCTGGTAATATCCCAGGATGTCTCCTTAAGTATGAAACACAACCTAGCAGGACCATTGAAATCACTATTTAACTTTAGCCTGCAGGCAGACTTTGTGACAGGCGAATGGAGACTGCATATGCCATCTGTTTACACAAAAGCAGGCCATCTACAGATCCAGGTAACTTCAGACCCATAAGTCTGACTTGCCTCAGTTGCAAAGCCATGGAGAGCATTATCATAGAAATAATATGCAATGACATAGGAAACCTTCAGACATCTAATCTGACCCAGTTTGGTTTAGTCAAGGGCAGTTCATGCCTACTCAACCTTATAGACTTCTTCAAGAAAATCAATAAAACAATGGATGAATGAAAAATGGTGCATGTTGCTTACCTTGATCTGGCCAAAGCATTCAACACAATACCCAACTCATACATTGTTAAACTCTTGAAATTAGGTATAAATCCCTATGTCACCTGCTGGATAGCCATCTTGATCACAGATAAACTCTCATATCCAAAATTCTTGAGTTCTACCTCAACAAAGATGCCAATCACTTGTGGAGTCCCTCAGGGCTCAATGCTGGGGCTGTTCCTGTTTGGCATCTACTTTTCTGAAATCAAGGCTATCATCAAAGACTGCAAGCTAGGTACAGTCATAGAATCCCCCAAAGACACAAACACCCTCCAAGAAGGCCTGACACAGAAAAATAACTGGTGCCAGTGCCACAGTGTAAAACTCAATGCTAAGAAATGCATACGAGTATCCTTGGGGAGAATGCTACATCTGGAAACTAGTACATTGATAATACACCCCTAATGGTAGACTCAGTAGTCAGGGATTTGGGAACACATGTAAACTTGCCTTTGACTATATTGTATCTACAGAGGTAAAGAAATCATTCTATGTTCTGTACTGTATAAGCAATGGTGTGACATGTAAGTCCAAGGATGTCAATGTTCCACTGTACTCTGTCCTCCTCAGACTACTCATTGAATACACTGTCCCCTTTGGTATGTACCTGAATAAGGTATATGCAACAACTGGAGCATCCACAGAAGTTCTTCACAAAAAGAATACAGTGTGTATTTGTCTTATATGGATCACCTCAATGCCCTATCCCTGCACTTGGCATCCTACAGGCTGCTGAGAGGCAAGTTATGCCTAGTCTACAAAGCATCTTCTGATCCCACTCTGGCGGACCTGTTGTACATCTCCAAAATGAAAAGTAACAGAAATACCTAATCTAGGGACCTAAATCTCACCAGCAACATAAACAGGACAAGTTGGAGGGACAGGTATGTGTCTTTGAGACTACCCCTTCTCTGGAATAGACTTTCCGTCAACATCAAGCAGAGTTCTTCCCTAACCCAATTCAAGCATAATTTGGACCAGTGGATGGGGAAATGGAAATTTACCCCTGGTCTGGCACCTATGTCACTTGTAGATACAGGCAAACTGTAAATGCTTGACCACCCATGCCCAAGCCTGGATATACCCCATAAAAGAACTGTAGGGTATCAAAACCTACCAGATACATTTGGGAAGCATGGCTAGGTTTAAAAAGGACCACCTACCAGGATCATTAGCTTCGTGATCATCTATGAACCTATGAAACAAAGCCTGGCAGATATGGATCCACAATAAATCCCAATTTAACTTTTAACATTTTAGACAGTTAAAAATCTAACTAAGGAAATGTTGGAGCTGACAAACAGGCCTACTACAACTTACTGTAAGAAATGAACCATTCAAATCCAAAACTCTTCTGGTCATCCTACTAAACCATCTCAAACTACTGAAAACTGTAATGAAAGCATTGCTGTCCATTTCAACTCACATTTCATCCATTCTATCACTACCATTATTTGTAATCACTCCAATTCTATCCTTCATATCCTCCCATACAATCCACAACTAACCTCTTCTGTTTCAAACCAATTCATACTGCAACCATTAAAAAGTTACTCTGCAAGCTAAAACCTCACCACTCCTGTTGCTGATAACCTTCCACAGACTACATCAGAATGGCAACAGAACTCCCACAAACTACATCAGGACAGTGACAGACTCTCTTGCCTATCATGTATCAGTATTAAATGATTGGTCTATCCAGAAAAACCATGTGCCTGAATTATGGGAAAATTACTTATCATACCTCTGCATTAAGGTGATAACTCCACAGAGTTTTCAACTTTCATCATATTTCTACTATCACAAATTCTTGAAAATGAATCCAAGCACACCTTATCAGGCATCTCACTGACAACCTACTCTCCTCTTCAAATCATGGATTCAGGCTTCTCCACAGCACTACAACAGTTCTTCTCAGTTTTGTCAACCTAGTCAGTCTTCACAGACACTCCAGCAACCTGGTTTCTTTACTTTTTCTAGACCTGTCAAATGCATTCAGTACTGTGTCCCACCAGGAACTCATAAACAAGCAGCCCTTATTTGAATTAGACCACTTATCACTCATGAGGTTTCATAGCTACCTATATTATGGGTACCAATATGTTAAATGGCTTAAGAAATATTCTTCCCCCCTACTGAGTCATTTCTGTTGGGGGTCCCTCAAAGCTCTATACTTGATCCCATACTTTTCAACATTTTCACAAATTACTTGTGCACAGCAGCAAAAAATGTCATTGCTATTTAATATGCAGGTGATGCAACACTCATCTGCTCTGCTAAAACCTTTTCAAACTCCAGGAAATAACCCAGACCTTTTCTTTCTTTCTTTGATTAAGTTTTGTGCGATGATTAAATGCAATAAATAAATAAATTAACAAACAAATAAATACATAAATAAATAAACTTATGCTTTTCACTCCTAAAATACCCAACAATACTAAAAGCAACTTTTCATTTATCTCAGTCAATAATACAACCTTCGAAGCAGTACCCTCGTCAATCTACTGCCTCCATTGATGATCATTTGAAATCTGACAATTACTTTCAGCTAGTCCTCAAAAGAACTCATTAAAATCTCTGTCTCTTGTATAGAAGCAAACATTTCCTAAGTGACAGCTCCAACCCCCCCCCCAAAAAAAAAAAAAACTATAGCTACAGCTTATCTACTTTCTTCTCTCTTATATGTTGGCCCTCTCTTCACAAACCCTCCAACCTAAAACTGAGCTATGCTGCCACAAGATAGCTGCATTTGCAGTCAACCATGCAGCAAAACAGCATCACTGTCTGGCTTTGAAAAAGCTTCAATGGCTAGAACTATCACATTACTATTTCTTACTTAATTAGAGGTAGTTCACAGTATCACCCCCCCCCCAAAGTGCTTGACTCTGCTAAAAATTATTAAACATCTGTGTTCCATGGACAGGCTCCTACTTACCACATTGACAAAACCTATAAATTCACTGGATTTGCTCATTTTGCTAGCATGTACCTAAAGATCTGATGTTCCATACCTGCATATATTAGACAATAAGACAACATAGAAAGCTTTAAATCTCAATTTAAAAAAAACAAACATCATTTAACAGTTTAGGGTTGTTCTCCTGTGCAACCCCAGGTTAGCCTATCCCTCCCTTTTTTCCAACTGATGTACAGTCTACCTTTTCAGTTCTATTTCTGTTAGGTTGATAATACTTTTTCATCTTTAATGCAGAATACAAACTCCAGACTCTCCACGTTTAAAATATAATATAGCGTTTTATTAAAGACAAAGGTAAGCGCTTTCGCGTATCTCCAGATACGCTTCTTCAGACCATATAAAACATAGTGAAACCACAGGTTATATAGCAAGAACCAAATTGTCTTTCAATCAAATGATCTGACAATTATACAATTATGTAATTAAATTCATTGGGAAAAAGAAAAAGAGAAACACATTTAAAACTTTGAACTGCTAGTGATGTTGTTTTAATACAACATTATTAAAAAGCCCTCAAAACTAAATTTATTAAACAATGTTTAAAGCACATTAATAAATAAATAAATGAATATATAGACTACATTTATTGTTGCTTATTTCATATATAGAATTTTAAAGCATGACATAAAAAGAGAGATATAAAAAGGGGAAAGGATATATAAAACACAACAATATGTCTACTCTAATATGTGCAATTCTAATATAGAAATAGCTGCCAAATCATTTCTGTTATGAAAATGCAATATATAAATATAAAAATATATAAATAGAAATGTGCAACAACTAAATTTTTAAAAATATCAGTTATATATACCAAAAAATAAATCTATAAATAAATAAATAAAAACTTGACTTGTGTATGTAAAAAACAAGCTTAAACAAAGAATTTTTAAAACCTTGGTTATAATGAACTTTGAGTATATATATATGTTGGAAACAACTATAATTATATAAAATATTAATACATTTATGTAAAAAATACATTCTAAAAATTTTTCTTTATCAACATTATAGGGATGAATATAATATGAAAAACTCATCAAAAATATATAATTGACTAAAAGCTCATATATATAGAATTTTAAACATCATTAAGAAATTCTTCAAAACATAAACTAACTAATTTTATTTAAAATAATGGTCATATAAAACTATCTACGTGTATTAAGGAAAGACCTTATAGTAATATAATTATTTAACCCTGGATAATGATGACTTTTAAGTCTAAGTATCCATTTCAGTTCTTTTAACTCTAATGAATTTATGTAGTCACCACCTCTGGCATTATGTTCCACTATCTGTAGAGCTCTAAACACAAAGGAATGTGATGGATTGGCTGAAATATGCTTCGCAAGTGCATTTAATTCATTCTTATTTTTAATATCATACTGATGGTTGTAGATTCTATTTTTTAATTTCCTTTTAGTAAGGCCTATATAAAAAGCTGAGCAGTGCTCGCAGGTGGCTAAATAAATTAAACCAGAGGTGTCACAACTAGCTCTAAATCTTGGTTTAAATGTGTATGATAACTCAGGATGTTCAAAATCCTGTATCTTAGTAATATGTTTACAATAATTACAATGTGTACATGGGTAGGTACCTAATGGATACCTTAGTCCTAACTGAACTGTATTACTTAAAACAGTTCTATCACATAATATACTTTTCAAATTTTTATTATTTCTATAAATTATGTGAGGGTTTTTGCCTACCAACTTTAAGGTAGGTTCATCTGTCAAAAGGACTTTCCAGTTATTAACCAATATTTTCTTTATGCTCTGAAAATCATTGGTATAAGTTGTCATAAATGTTATCTTTTCATGCTTGTTGTTAACCTTATTATTATAAAAATGAACTGAAGGACTATTATGCTTTAATTCTGTAGAATAGTGTCTTGTTTTCATTCAAGACATTGTTCATAACATTCATTATCAAATCATATTCGTAGCCTCTATCAAGGAACATCCTGATCATGTTATCTGCCTCATTTAATAAATCTTGTTTATCTACACAAATTCTACTTAATCTAATAAACTAACTCTTTATAATGCCTTTAAAAATATGGCGTGGATGCATACTATCATATTTTAGAATTGTGTTTTTCCAACACTTTTTCTTATATAATTTCGACGTCAGTCTACCTTCTCTAATATCTAAACTGACGTCCAGAAAATTTACAAAATCATATGATGCATCAACAGTGAATTTGAGAAAATCAAGTTGTAGTTTCTAAATGTTCTTTAAACAAGATAAATTCTTCTAGGGAGCCATCCCAAACGATTAAAATATCGTCGACAAAACGTTTCTAAACTAAAATTTTAGTAAAGGAATGGTGCTTAAAAACATGTTCTTTTTCCCATTGATGCATAACTAGGTTGGCATATGTGTTTGCACAAGGGGTGCCCATAGCCACACCAGATAGTTGTAGGTATAGGCGCCCCTTGAATGCAAACACATTATTGCCAAGAACTAGTTCAAGAAGATGACATATCAGGATAGCTTTGTTCCTATCTATTGTGGGAGTAAATTGTAACAATTCCCTCACAGCTTGAATTCCTTCATCATTTGGAATCGAGGTGAAAAGGCTATTCACATCCATTGTGATTAACAAGTGTTTACCCTTTATGAGATTAAAGTCAAGAAGTCGCAAATATTCCAAAAGTTGATAAGTGTCCTTTAGTATACTTGGAATAGCTTCAACCAAAGGTCTCAGGGTATTTTCTAAGTATACAGATATATTTTCAGTGATCCATTTAGCACCGGATACTATTGGACGTATAGGTGGTGGCATGACTCCCTTATGCATTTTGGGTAAGCCTTTAATGATAGGGACTGTGGGTGTATCATTCTGCAAAAATTCATCAAGACTTTTGGAAATTTGAAAACACATGAGTAAATCATATAAATCATCCTTAATAGTTTTAATTATTCTATCTAATTTAACTTCATCAATTAATGAATAAGTATTAACATCATCTAACATTTCGTGCATCAAAGCATCATATTCAATGGTTTCAAAAACAGCTACACCCCCCCCCCCTTATCCACAGGTCTAAATGTTAAATCAAAATTATTAGAAAAGTTTTGTAATGACTTCTTAATTTCACTAGACATGTTAAAAAACGCACATTTCTTTTTCTTGCTATAGAAATAATCATAAAAATCAAGTTCACATAATTTCACAAATGACTCAACATGATATGGCATGGGTGGTACATAAGAGCTTTTCTTCTTATGAATAAAAGAACCTGTTGCATTTTCTTTCATTGACATTGAACCCCTAGAAAAATGCAATTTCAGTGCTACAGATCTACCAAACATACGTAAATCTATCAAAATGTCTGACAATCTACTTCCTTGCGATGGAACAAAGGACAATCCTTTGTTCAATAACTCAATGTCATGTATATTAAGTTCATACCTGGACATATTAAAGAAAAGCGTATCTAAGGTTTTTGTCTCCTTCTTTGATACGTGCTTGCCTCGCCTGAATACTTCCTTTTTCTCGTTTCCCAGCTGTTCTGTCTCTCTCGTGGAAACGACTGTTTCCTGATGGGAAGAGGTAAAAAAGCTGAATTATCTTGTGGATGGTGCTTACGAATAGCTCCAGGATTCTACTGTGGAGGTTTAGCAGCTTTGTTTGCTTCCTGATTAGGAAGTGGAGTGGAAGAAAGAGATGTGGTAATCATTGTTACAGGCATTTCTGGAGGCGTAGTAAATGCTTCAAGTGAAGCGTTATCTTGAGCAACTGACGAGGAATCCAAAATCGTCGGACCAATAGGATTTGGCGCTGTCAAGGTATGATCTAATGGCGCTAAATGTTGAACATGGTTTTCTCTTCGTTGATTAATATCGGGTCTCCTCGGCCAAATGAAGACCCCTCCAGTAGAGAAATCTCTAAAGTCGCGTTGCAGTTTTTTTAGTTTAATTTGCTGAAGTCTAGTAGCATATGCGTTCACTTGGCTATACATAGTATCTAATTTATTTAAACAAAAATCTTCTTGAAAGTTGTCCCATAGTTCATTGTTGAGAGTGGTAACGTGTAACAACAGTTCTTTCTTAATTGGATTGAAATAATCAATTAAGAGTTGTATATATTTGTAACTAGCTTCTATATTTATATCTTGCCATTTTTTGAGTAGCATGGGGTGAGTGTCTCCATAAGAAGGCATACATAGGATGCGCATACCTCGGGGTATAAGTTTATAATGTAGGCACGCCTCCATGTGCTTACGCTGCCATATCATCTGTTGCAGTCTATACAAATCATTCTCCAGAGTCTTTAATTTAGTATTGAATTGTTCTAAATTGTCAATCTGCACTTCAGTAAAAGACATAGCTGGTATATTTAAATCCAGGGCCAATAAAGGATTCAACTTACATGTAGTAATAGCAGTCCATTGCTGTTCATTAGAAAGTTTCGTCGGTTCTGGATTATAATCCAGCTCTACATCTACATTAGCCATAACGTGTGCTGTGGTGATCCCAAAAGCCAAGCAAAAGCAACAGCAACAGGATATAAATGAACAAACGGATCACTACAGCTAAAGAGTCTCAAGTTAAACGAAAAAATATATAATGCAGAATACAAACTCCAGACTCTCCACGTTTAAAATATAATATAGCGTTTTATTAAAGACAAAGGTAAGCGCTTTCGCGTATCTCCAGATATGCTTCTTCAGACCATATAAAGCATAATGAAACCACGAGTTATATAGCAAGAACCAAATTGTCTTTCAATCAATTGATCTAACAATTATACAATTATGCAATTAAATTCATTGGGAAAGAGAAAAAAAGAGAAAAAAATGAACACATTTAAAACTTTAAACTACTAGTAATGTTGTTTTAATACAACATTTTTAAAAAGCCCTCATAACTAAACAATTTATTAAACAATGTTTAAAACACATTAATAAATAAATAAATGAATATATAAACTACATTTATTGTTGCTTATTTCATATACAGAATTTTGAAACATGACATAAAAAGAGAGATATAAAAAGAGAGAAATATATAACATAAAACAATGTGTCTACTCTAATATGTGCAATTCTGATATAGAAATAGCTGCCAAATCATTTCTGTTATGAAAGGCCTACTACAACTTACTGTAAGAAATGAACCATTCAAATCCAAAACTCTTCTGGTCATCCTACTAAACCATCTCAAACTACTGAAAACTGTAATGAAAGCATCGCTGTCCATTTCAACTCACATTTCATCCATTCTATCACTACCATTATTTGTAATCACTCCCATTCTATCCTTCATATCCTCCCATACAATCCACAACTAACCTCTTCTGTTTCAAACCAATTCATACTGCAACCATTAAAAAGTTACTCTGCAAGCTAAAACCTCACCACTCCTGTTGCTGATAACCTTCCACAGACTACATCAGAATGGCAACAGAACTCCCACAAACTACATCAGGACAGTGACAGACTCTCTTGCCTATCCTGTATCAGTATTAAATGATTGGTCTATCCAGAAAAACCATGTGCCTGAATTATGGGAAAATTACTTATCATACCTCTGCATTAAGGTGATAACTCCACAGAGTTTTCAACTTTCATCATATTTCTACTATCAAAAATTCTTGAAAATGAATCCAAGCACACCTTATCAGGCATCTCACTGACAACCTACTCTCCTCTTCAAATCATGGATTCAGGCTTCTCCACAGCACTACAACAGTTCTTCTCAGTTTTGTCAACCTAGTCAGTCTTCACAGACACTCCAGCAACCTGGTTTCTTTACTTTTTCTAGACCTGTCAAATGCATTCAGTACTGTGTCCCACCAGGAACTCATAAACAAGCGGCCCTTATTTGAATTAGACCACTTATCACTCATGAGGTTTCATAGCTACCTATTTTAAGGGTACCAATATGTTAAATGGCTTAAGAAATATTCTTCCCCCCTACTGAGTCATTTCTGTTGGGGGTCCCTCAAAGCTCTATACTTGATCCCATACTTTTCAACATTTTCACAAATTACTTGTGCACAGCAGCAAAAAATGGCATTGCTATTTAATATGTAGGTGATGCAACACTGATCTGCTCTGCTAAATCCTTTTCAAACTCCAGGAAATAACCCAGACCTTTTCTTTCTTTCTTTGATTAAGTTTTGTGTGATGATTAAATGCAATAAATAAATAAATTAACAAACAAATAAATACATAAATAAATAAACTTATGCTTTTCACTCCTAAAATACCCAACAATACTAAAAGCAACTTTTCATTTATCTCAGTCAATAATACAACCTTCGAAGCAGTCACCCTCGTCAATCTACTGCCTCCATTGATGATCATTTGAAATCTGGCAATTACTTTCAGCTAGTCCTCAAAAGAACTCATTAAAATCTCTGTCTCTTGTATAGAAGCAAACATTTCCTAAGTGACAGCTCCAACCCCCCCCCCCAAAAAAAAAACTATAGCTACAGCTTATCTACTTTCTTCTCTCTTATATGTTGGCCCTCTCTTCACAAACCCTCCAACCTAAAACTGAGCTATGCTGCCACAAGATAGCTGCATTTGCAGTCAACCATGCAGCAAAACACCATCACTGTCTGGCTTTGGAAAAGATTCAATGGCTAGAACTATCACATTACTATTTCTTACTTAATTAGAGGTAGTTCACAGTATCACCCCCCCCCCCACCAAAGTGCTTGACTCTGCTAAAATTATTAAACATCTGTGTTCCATGGACAGGCTCCTACTTACCACATTGACAAAACCTATAAATTCACTGGATTTGCTCATTTTGCTAGCATGTACCTAAAGATCTGATGTTCCATACCTGCATATATTAGACAATAAGACAACATAGAAAGCTTTAAATCTCAATTTAAAAAAACAAACATCATTTAACAGTTTAGGGTTGTTCCCCTGTGCAACTCCAGGTTAGCCTATCCCTCCCTTTTTTCCAACTGATGTACAGTCTACCTTTTCAGTTCTATTTCTGTTAGGTTGATAATACTTTTTCATCTTTCCTTGCATCTCAGCAGTGCAGTACTCTAGTATGTTAGCCATACCTCTACATAAATCCACAACACTATGATGACCATCAGTGCAGTGCAGTCTCCTTCTTAGCAGGAATATCACAATGGACACATGAGGTACCAGTATGTACAACACATAACAAGGTCATTTCGACAATCCTACTGCAAAATCTCCAAAAGAATTGTCTGCACTGCCTAATATTAGCTGCATATACGCTTATGAAATGTATTTCTACTTATTGTTTTATTGCAATAATTGTTATGTTCATATATGGCATTCTTTGATTGTATTGTTATGCCTCTTTGGAGCTTTTCTCTCTAGGCCACTGCTGAAAAGGGGCTATTTTTAGCCCAGATTGACTTTCTTGGTCAATAAAAGCAAACAAATAAATGACAAATAAATTGTTTACAGATCTATGCTACAGAAGTTAAGTCAGACAGTTGTAGATGTTCTGGTCTTTTAGATCCATACTGTTTTTTAGAATAGTCAGAAAAAAATTACTTACCAAATTACTCTGATGTGTATCTGGCTATGCCTCTTTATCAACATGTCCTATTTTTTCTGGAATTTTCAGAATTTCAGTAACACTTTTGGATTAGACATGCTTTTTGAATAGGTGACATCATGATACCATATTACTTGTTCCTTCAGTTACATGTAAGGTAGTGGAGTGGGAAAATGTCTTTCTCAGAAGATTATATTTATTTCAAGCAATGGTCAGTGGCAGTAAAATAACATACTGGCTGATCCCAGCTGATTAAACAGTGCCATGCACTCACTCCATATTTGTCACACGATCACAGCTACAGATGTAGCTCAGCATACATGCTATACATTAGGTCTGTATTTCATCTCACAGACCATACATGGCAGCATTAATTTCAGAAATCACCAAATATATCTTGAGAAATTATACAAGCTCCAGGTTGTTTCTGTTTCCTGTAGAAATAATCAGCAAAGAAATATAAGTCTTAGAGAAGTCTTGCCAAAGAGAAATAATTATAATTATGCCAGCATGAATAGCATGTTATGTAAAAAACACATAATAAATCATAAATGACTGTGCATGTAATATATGTTCCAGCATGTTTGAGGATGTTGAAAGACACAAAGCCAGTGCTAAAGTGCTTTCAGCAGTTAGATATCTGGTGAAGTATGCTTTTAAAACATGCATCTCTGACTTTCAAAATGCTCTACAGTATAAATATGATTTTGTTATGCAGAAACAGCAGCAGACTTACTGTTATGTAAATGAACGTTTATGTAACTATTTATTGATTTACTTCTGTTGTCAGGGTTAGTCCTATGTAGTCTAGGACTTGTTTCAAGGGGCAATCAGAGGTAGAATTTATTAGGAATAATTTGGCCATGACACTAGAGAAATTTTCTGTGCACTCGTTTTTAATAACTGCCATGACATCCTTGACATCCATCCATGTTACCATCAGCGCAAGCAGATGTGATCTTCAATTAATGTCTCATCCAAAGGATGGTATATGTGTGAAGGACTGGGGTTGAGATAGCTATATATGTTGGTAGATAGATTGCTAGGCTTAGTCAGGAAAAGGTAACACAAGGAGTATGTGTACATGTTTTATACTGCAGGCCATACATGTTTGATACACATTTTCATCAAGTTCATGGTTGCAGGGCTAGAGCCTTACCTGGCAGGGAAAAGTTAAAGGTAAAAATCAGCCCAAGATGGACTACTTTTTGAATAGGTGACATCGTAATGCCATATTATTGTTCCTTCAGTTACCTGTAGGGGCTCACATGTTCATACTAGCATGTATATCTTGGTACAATTTGACATCCTCACTCAGCCTACCAGTGTCTTTTTAGAAAGCTCAAGAAAATATGAGGCCCTGGTAGAAACCTACAACAGTATAAAACAGCATGCAAACTCTACACAATAGTCAAACAAGCAGATGAGGTTTAAGTCCCTGGAGCATGTAGCTCTAATGGATTTGGATTTCCTGAGGTGAAGCATGTCCATTAATTCTGGGTTGGACATGGCTTTATATGTCAGACACAGATCGCCTCTGAGTAGGCGGTATGCAACTGAGTAGAGCTGGAGTTTCTTTAGCCGAGCTGCATAGGGCATCTGTTTGAGCCCCTTGATCCTCTTGGTGAGGTACTTTTGGGGTCTTTCCAGTTGCTGCAGGTGTCGGGTAAGGTACATCTCAAATGGGGCATTGTATTCAATTATGAGCCTGATAAGTGATGAGCAGAGGGGCACAATGACCTCTCTTGATCTAGATGTGAATCCTTTCATGATAAGGTGGGCTAAATAGAAGGTCTTTCTAACCACTTTGGCAACGTGATTGTCAAAGGAGAGATTGCTGTCTACTTGGGTCCCCAAGTCCCTAATTACTTCTTCCGTACTTAATGGATTACCACCTATGTGGTAATTTGTGGGCACTTTGTTTTTCCCAAAGGGGATGACTATGCACTTTTTGGCATTTAGCTTTAAGCCATGGCTCTGGCACCAGTTAACCGAATCTGTGAGACCCTTTTGGAGGATGCTTGTGTCAGCCAGAGAGTCGATTACGGCACCCAGTTTGCAGTTATCTGCGAACTTGGTCAGCCATAGTCCACCCGTGTTAGCCTGTACCTCTGAGAAATATATACCGAACAAGAGAGGTCCCAGGACTGAGCCTTGTGGGACGCCACTTGTAACTGGTTTAGAGTCTGACATGGCACCTATCCTGCCGACTGTTAAGTAGTGTAATAACATAAAATGGGCGCACCATGTTATGGAACTAAGTAATACAGCATGGCATGAGGTATATTATGGTGGTTCAAAATGCATGAGCTCTAAACATAACAGCTTGTATGTTTTAGTATTCAGATCATTACCTGAAGTATACATAAGTTGTAAACATATGCACTCAAGGACAATGGGAATTAATCAAAATACATAAAGTTCTAAAATAAACATTTTTGCAGGGGTACAGTCCCCCTGCACCCCTACCCGCTTATTAATATATTCTTACTTTGAGGTAACTCCAGCTTGGAGAATGAGTGATGATTGTTAAAACATGAAAGCAAGGATCTTTGTTTCTTTACTGTTTCCATCTAAAAGGAGACGTAATAGCCACATTTTGATCCTAAATACATCTGGGCAATAAGTAGCAAGTAATTTTACAACAAGTAAATAATATCTCATCACAACATACTCGGGCAAACAGCAACACAAGCAATCATAACTCAAAAAAAATCAAGGTAAACTCACGGCATACCATTGAGTACTATTGAATGTTTAGCTATGTCATGCGAAGACCTATACATCATTGTGAAAGAAAATAAGGCATCACACTGGTCTCAGCTATATGCTGTAATATTATGGCTTTGAGTGATTTCCTGTGACCACAATTGTTGCCCAATATCATTCCTGCACAAGATGTATTGTCATTTTATTATGTCAACACACATAGCCAACATGTCCCCTGCACGTTCTGGAGCTTTTGTTATCTGATCGCAAATACTACCCCATTGTATCTGGCTCTGCTTCCTCTGCCTGCTCAACAAACATCCAGTTGACATTTTTGCTCTGCATGTATATACTCCATCCCTGTGGAGTGGTAATGATACTTAGACAGGCTGTACTCATTTATGAATGCCTTTGATGTACCATGTGAAGAAGTCGCCTAGCAGACTAATTCAATGTAATACTGAAAGTGCTCGGACTTACTCAGTGAGCTTTGCATTAAGCAGTCACAGTGGAATGGAACATGATGGGGGGGGCTATCATAGCATGGACAGTTTATTTTTTTCTATAAGGAAAGATCTCAGAAGGGGGGCTACGCTACACGTAAACATTTTCATTTTTTTTATTTATGTTGGGAATGGGAGGTCAGGATGGAGAGAGGATAACCCTAAATGTAAACATATATTTGTAACAAAAGGATGAGTGAGAGGTGAGAGGGCAAATATCTATAGGATGTTAGAGTTTGATTAGGGTAACAGCAGGAATTTGTACAACAGAATGTTTGTGCAGCATGAGGTGACTGATGCCTAGCTCCGTGTTATGACCAAAAATGAAACACAGTAGACATTTCTGCTGTGCCACCAGGGATCCACAATTAAATGTCTCATATGTGCAGCTTCCATACTATAAACAGATATGTGACATATTTGAAATGTGCAGATCAAATTGTACTGTACTGTACTGTATTTTACTTATTAATCATCTCTCTAGCTCATAGACCACTGCTTGCTAATTGGTTGCCAGTGACTATAGGAATTCCAATACCATACAGTTCACAGGCAGAATATTTATTTTCTTGCCCTATAACAAACATAAGACAGGACTCTGGTACAGTCCATACTTCAATAATAATGCTGCCAGGGAGTTTAATCCACTGCTAAAAAGATAAGACATAAATGTGACTTTATTGGATGATTGATATATATATATATATATTAATTAACTCATCAGTTAATTAATTTGATATGTTCAGTGTCTGCTGATGTGATTTACTACCTGAAACATGTCAGTGAATTGCAAGTTTGGCATCATTACATGAACTGAGGAAAAGTAAAGACTATTTATATTTGTCAACATTTTAATAAACTGAAAATATTTTAGAGTAGGTGATAACAGCATTTAACTGAATCCTTACATTTCTTGTACTTGTCCTGTATGAAATATATTATATTCTAACTGTGGGCAAATAAAGACAAACACCATCAATGATAATACTTCATTAACAGAATGAAAATATAACAGAAACACCTGCATTGATACAGAGAAGAAACCAAAGCTCATAAATGTATTCCTTAATAATACAAAAATATGCTTAAATTATGCATAGATGCATTTATTGAAACTACACATAGAAAAACCCACATAGCAGGCTCAAACATTTGAACATTTAGTAATAACAGGTTGAGTAACTTCTTTTCATTACTGTGCGATCTGACATAGAAGTATTTGCAGTTCATACAACACCCCTCAACTTAATGCAGGCTTGCAGAGTTGTGGGTTAGGTGTGTTGCATTCAGATTAACTTTTACACGTTACAACTTTTACAATGATTAAGTCTAGGTTGTAGTGTCATCTTTGTTAAAGCAGTGTATTTTTTCACTTGCATAACCATGCCCAGTAGCTTCCCTTCCTAGTCCCAATTGTTCCATTTGTTTCCCAGCTTGCATAAGAACAGTATGGTTCATTCATTCTCTGACAAGGGTGACAGATCTGTTGGACAATTTTTTCCCTAGAAGCAAAGAGCCAGATTCACTGCAGCAAGATATCATGCCTTATCATGTTCTCTCCCTATCCTGGTCTAACCCCTGTCAGTGGCAGCTAAGACTTCTTCTGATGCTGCTGCTGCATGGAATTGCATATTCATGCAACTACACATGAGCAGTAAGTCCTGGCTGTGAAGGAAAGTTCCTGGATCAGCAGCTTGCTGCAATACCATAGCACTCCTTTGGGGTTAGTGGTGCAGCAGAAAAGACCACCTCTTTATCTCTCTGTGCCACACAGCCAGCTTCACGTGGGTACAAGTGACTGAAACTGAAAAAGATCCATCTCTGCCCTGATGGAAATAATCCTCTGTGTATTTCAAAAGAAGATCTCACCAGGTTTGTGTTGACTTGTAATGCTTGTAACTATAGTTAATAGCTTTTATTGGGAAGTCCCTTAAACTGGCCACTAGGAGCCATCTGTTGAAATAAGGGAACAGTAGTCCTTTGGGAACAGTAGTCCTTCTTCTGCAAGGTTCCACCATCACAGCAGGGACCTCGGTAAATACTGTAGTCCCTGATGACAGGAATAACTGCAGATATTTGTTTAGTGAGAGTTAAGCCCATCCAGAATGAATAAAAGGAGCCTCCTGTGAGCACTGATGCTGATGTACCAAAAAGCATCTATCATGCTTGGAAGGACCTCAAAAGTTGATTCACCCAAAGGAATCCATTGTGTCTAGTGACTTCATATAGGTGCCTTGAGGCAGCAGAGGCATAACTTTCCACAAAATCACCATCAAGAATTTGAGATAACGGTTGTGCTCATTAAAGTTGCCAAGACACAAAATGGGACAGAAAGCTCCCATCATCTTCTGAACCAGGAAGAGGTTGGAATAAAACACCTTTACTCTTTCTGAAGGAAGAGGAGGCTCTACAATCACTTTGAGAAAAAGAATATTGGCCTGTTCCTGGAGCTACACAGAGACTGACTGACATTTTTCTTTATCACAGCCCTTAATGGAGGAGAACTTGAAGTTGTGGCAATGCAATATTATATCCAAACCCTCTGATCCTTTGTTACAGTCCTTCAAGCTGAGGCACACTTGCAGATCTAGTCTCCCATATGCAGTCCTGATAGGTAGGCAGGATTGCTGCAGTCTTGATAAGTAGTGAGGACTGCTGTTGCTTCTCATATTACATAAGGTTGTGGATGTGTTGGTGGTGGGGGGTGGACCAGAGCCATCTGACTCTTGGTTACCCTTTCCATTCTATGAGTAGGTTTGTTTTTGAGGAAATGGGATAGCTTGAAGAAGTACCAAGAGATGGGACATCATAAAAACACCAAAGAACAAAAAAAAAAAAAAAAAAAAAAAACAACAATCCGAGCAGCAGACTTCCCACTTTATTCCAATAAAATACAAAAAGCACAATCTGGTACCTCAGCCATTCACTTTCAGTGGATACAGCCAGTAAGAAATTTACTTAATTTATACAAAATGAACCCCCATTGATTGATCCATAATTAACATTAATCGAATCCTTAAAGTGTTCAGTGCCATAAAAAAGATCCTTCAACATGTTAAATGCATTTCAAAACCTTATAAGTGCCACCAAACAAATAAAAATGCAATAAATATAATAAATACATGTACAATTATTGCATATTCAATTATTAATGTAGTATACTTAACTACAGATTTAAATTCACTTCCAAATCAAGACTCCTAGGGTACAGAGTCCTAAAATTCAAGATAATTTTTCTCTCCAACTCATTCAACTTTTTAATTAAGTCACCACCCCTATACATATTTGGCTGTGCTAAGACACTAAAAAATAAGCTTTCATCTGAACCATAATGTGTTATATGAAAATGTTTGGCTACAGGACTCCTCATATTCTTGTTCCAAATATCCCCCAAATGTTCTAAAATCTGCACCTTGACCAACCTTTTGGTTTGCCCCACATACCACTTGATATTGCTGCAAACACAACCGATGATATAAACCATACCGCAAGAGCTCCAAAAAAAGATTACTCTTAGAAATAAACTTACTCCCATTAATGAGTGCCCCAGATAGGTTTCTGATCCTACAACAGATCTTCAAATGACCACAAGCAAAAGATGCAACAGGATCCTGTACCATACATGTACTAAAAAATGGTACATTAAGCAACTCCTTAAGATTAAAAAAACTACCAAAAGAAAAAGTTACATGCCTAGGGAATAAATGTCCCATAGTCTCATCCAAATGAACTAAATGCCATAAATCCAAAACTACCTGCTTTAATATACTGGAAAAAGGGGAATATTTGGTCACAAAATATATTTTCTTACAATCACCAACTTGAACATCCCTCTCCCCCTTCACCTTCCTATACCAGAAATTGTCTGAATGATATCTTACCTCCAAATTGCTGGCTAATCTTTACTTAGCATGATTCAAAACATCCTGACTGTAACCCCTTACCAATAATCTAGCATTAACCTTGTGGAGAAATCTCTCCCTAAATCTGCCTTCAGAGGTATTCTGGGAAATACGTTTAAATTCCCCAAAAGGAAGGGATTTCAGTAAATGAGGTGAATGCATGCTGGCAGCATGTAAAAAATTCTTAACAACAGTAGGTTTTCTATAAGGTCTAAACTGAATGTTATGGCTTTCATCCACATAAAACTCAACATCAAGAAACTATATGGTACATTTGTCATACATAAAAGAGTATTCCAATCCATGCTCATTGTTGTGTAGTTCAACCACAAGTTCAGACAATAACGGTGTCCCCCTACATATCAAAAACAAGTCATCTGACTCTTAATTACCCTTTCCATCCTATGAGTAGGTTCTTTTTGAGGAAATGGGATGGCCTTGAAGAAGTAACAAGAGACGGGACATCATAAAAACTCATAAATACACCAAAAAACACAAAAAGCAAAATAAAAAAAAAAATCAGCAATCCAAGCAGCAGAGTTCCCACTTTATTCCAATGAAATACAAAAAACATGATCTGGTACCTTGGCCATTCACATTCAACGGATACAGCCAGTAAGGAATTTACTCAATTTATACGAAACAAACCCACATTGATTGATCTATAATTAACATCAATTGAATCCTTAAAGGTCATGGTGCCATAATAAAAGATCCTTCAACATGTTAAATGCATTTCAAAACCTTATAAGTGAATTAAACAAATACAAATATAATAAACATAATAAATACATATACAGTTATTGCATATTCATAAAAACTGTCAGTTTCCTTTAGATGGTAAAGGTCTTCAGTGAGGGCCTAATAAGACTAACGTAGACAAATTCCAGGTGCTGTTACAACAACTACAGCATCAACAGAATTAAAGCTACAGATGAGTTTATGGAAGAACAGTGAGGAGCCATTGTAAGGCTGTTTCCCACTGACTTCTTGACTACAGAATCAGGGAGCACATACGACTTTCTTAAGAGTCTGGCTCACAACTGAGGACTTAAACTACGAGAGATGAATCAGACAGTTCAGTGCTTTCTGATCAGTAAGAACAACACTTTGCCCATCCTATTAAAATGTTGGACTTCTTATCTCTCAGAAAAGTACCCAGGTACTGTTGTCTCTGTGGCATATTCTGAACCACAGATATCACACAACAGTCTGCAATACAAGGCTTTAATCTGTAGCAGCAGAGCAAGAATTTAAACATTTTCAGGGAAGAAAAAAAAATTACAAATGTATAACCCTGGGGATAGATTCCATGGGGGATAGCATGAGTCATCATTCTATTCTCCCAAAAGTTTAGACTTTTGGGAAAGAAGGAATATGTTAAAAGGACAGCCATAGATGACATCATATGTCTGAGCATCTTTCCACAAGGAATCCTTTGATGAGGAACTCTCATCATCATTTTTTCAGTCACAGAGCAACAGTCTCTTTCACAGTGGGATACTGAGGGTAAGGAAAACACTGCACTACCATTTGTACAGAAAGACTGAACTGTGTTAACAGATGCAACAGGCACACATAGAGCTGCCAGATTGTGAGAAGCCTGCATCACGACTTGCACTGATGTCAATTCCTCTTCTATAAGGATCCATTGCCATGTTAATACGGAGTTATCCCACTGGATGTCAACCAATACATGGATGTGCAATGTCCTTGGGAAGTTCATGGGTCAGCCACATTTGGAAGTAACAGAAGTATCCTAAAGTCTAGCCAGCAGCTCTCTCCTGTATCACAGCCAGTGATATGTCAGGACTCAATTTCATCTTTATTAAAATGTTTATCAACTGAACAATATGCATGTATATGAAAAACAGTAAATAGAAACAAGAAAGTAATAAAATATAAAAATACAATAAGATAAATAAATGCTGATAAAAATATAAAAACAAAATGAGATGGCAAGGAAGTGGGAACAGATAACTAACTAGCTGTGACGGCTCATAGACCACCAAGGTGCAGGGATGAGAAAGGACAAACTGCTGATGAATAAGTCCAGGAAATGGAGTGAGAGGAAGGGATGTCAGGTTGCTTAATCATGGGTGAAGTGTTTGTAGCTCGTGTAGAAAAGGAAATGACTATGCTTTGGGTTCCTGTAGAAGAACTAAACCACAAAGTGACAGTCCCAATTTTGGTTACTGGGAGAACCTCACCTCATATGAGTATGTATTTAACATAATAGAGGTCACAGAGTTCATGATGGGAAAGTCACTAGGCATTTGCATTCTGTTTTTGTGGAGTTAGCTGTGATAGAGAGAGGGAGAGAGAGAGAAAGAGAGAGACAGAGACAGAGAGAAAGAAGCAGCAGGGTCCCAAAAAAGTAACAAACAGGATGACAGAGACAGAGACTGTAGACAAATGATGGAGATGACAAAGATTAGAAGGAATCGAAGAAGACAGAACTGCAGAAAGGATTTGCAGAAGGAAATGAGGAGTGTACGGCAGTGCAGGTAAGTATGAGTTGCAAGAATAAGCAGAGAAAGAGGAGGAGGAATACAATGGAAATGAAACAAACTATTAGGCTCAAACAGATTTGTTATGGTGAAAAACATCAAGGTATCAGTTGTGAAAGTGGTTACCAGAGGAGTTTGGAATGGACATATCCTGTGGTGAAGATGTTTATGGAGAGAATAAAATGTGTCAAGGAAAAACAGTGGAGAAAGTCTAAAGTTTATTTATTGCTTTTGTTTACTGGGAAAGTCTGACTGGGCACAAGTCCCATTTTCAGCTGAGATCTAGGGAGAAATATTCTATTTTACAGAATGAGTAGAAGGCAGTTATACAAGATTTACATAATAAATGTACATACATACATAGACTAGTAATGATATGATAATTAATCAAAAATAATAAATATACATACATAGAATAGTAAAGGAACATACACAGAATTGTAATGATAAGACAGTTAATGAAAACACAAGAGTTACATGAAGAATACAGTAAAATATTAGCTGATATCAAAATTAAGAGTCTAGTTACTTTCAAATGGAATCAGCTGAATGTAGATACAGAGTAGGAGACATTGAAGTAATTATAGGATGAAGGTGGTTAAAAATGATGAAGGAGTATTGAGGAGGTCCAGTTAAAAGGGAGATAAAGATAATGATAGTAGTGGAGAGGGAAGATGACAGTCAGATAGTTAGAGATTATGAAGTAGTAGCTGTATTCTTCTTCAAAGAAAGCAGAATAATAATGCATAAAGATACTCCAGGGCAGCTGAAGTGGTAAAAGTTTTTTTCTTCAGTTGTCATTATTAAGCACCTTCAAGGAAATATACCAACTTGGAAAGTTAATGGGAAGCTAATGTAGGATTAAGGTGGTCAAGTGTAATGAATGAGGGAGTTATGAAAAGGGACAATGGAAACATTGCACTGATAAAATCAGAGCCTTGAGGGGTTCCTCCAAGAGTACTGAATGAGGTTGCAAGGACAGTAGCAGAGGTCCTTTCGGTGCAGTATAAACTTCAGGACAACCTAGATGCTTACAGATTATAATACAGTCTGTGTGACCTTGGTGTTCACAAGATGGTATAGTACGAAACTAGGAAACTTCAGGCTAATAACAGAAATATAATTTTCCAGGAAATCAGTTAAAAAAATGGCCAAGGAATGAATGGCCGGTTAGTTCTTAATCATTGCAACCTTCCAACATGAACCAGTGCAGATATGTGAAAGCCAGGCCTTGGTAATCCAATGTATTAGTACATGTAAATAAGTAAACTACAGCATCAAGCCCAATTTCAGCACTGTTGTCAATTTCTTTTCAAACAAAAGGATGATGAATAGAATTTGAGGCATTTTATGAAAATTGGGGAAAAGTGCAGTTTTGTGTAGTACTATTAAAAGGCTCAGAGCATGTTAATGAGAATAAGCAAATTTAGTACCACTACTCCACAAGATTTTGTCCTTAGACATGTATTGTTTAAAGCCATCATATCATATGTCACTCTTTAAATGGCAAACAAGGCCATTTTATTTGCTGATGTTACTTGGTAGAACAAGTGCTAGATGATGGAGGGGCAGATTCCTTGAGGACCACAACAGTTTTTTCTAGGAGAGATGGCCACTGGATTTCATTGCAGACAAAATGTTTTAATACCAACAGCTGGATTCCTATCAAAATGATTTCTTTTCTTCAAGGGATGAACAGACTAGAGAAGAACATACCTAAATATGTAACCCCATCATACTAGACCACACTTCAATATGTGCAAAGTTGAATAAAACCTTTGTTTCTCTAGACAGAGGAGGGAATTTTATTGATCATGATTGATTGTGATCCTGCCCTTGTTTGAAGTTCAGTGAGGCCACACCTGAAACAATATTATTAGGACTCATAGGCTCTACTCCAAAAAATACAAGTAGGTTGAAAGAACTGAAAGAAAATGACAGGTCAGAGAAAGGGACATGTTTGGGCAAGAAAACTGGGCAAGTTCAAGATGGATATGTAGAAACATTAATTCACAAAGGGAGCGAATAGGTCAGCGAGTCATTTGCTGTATTAGATCTCAGTAGGTGGGTAAAAATGATCTAATTATGTGGAAAAATGAAGGAAGGGGATGGAGGTTTCTGTAGTAAGCACTAACTGAAGCTTCAAATAATCTATACAGACAGTATGCCTCCTTCTAGGGTCTCATTCATTTTTTTAAAATATTTTTTGTATATTAAGTTGCATCCTACACCCCTCCTAAACTGACAATAGCTTGTTAAGTAAGATTAGATGCTCCACTGCATCATTTTATGTGTTAAATTGTAATTCCTAGTGAATGACTACTGAGACAGATTTCAGGAAACTAGTCTAATATTTTCATTGTAAATCCATGTGTCTCAGCTCTTTAGCATTCTAAAATTTACTTGAACAGTTTCAGTAGAAGCCTGCTATATCATTCTGTCTGTTGTATAAATGAAGTGAAAACTGCAATTGTATTTAAAAAATAGCTCTTAGTAGCAAATCAGCATTAAACAAGCATATTTAACCCTGAAGCATGCTACGGCTTAAAACTGTAGTCAAGCACTGTAGTGAAATGGTTCCTGGATCTGCTGATTTCAGAAAAGGTAGTTAAATAAATATAGCCTTAATGTGAGCCCTTGGGTGACATTTAAAGGCATTTCCAAATGGTATATGGTATTTACAATAAAAAAACAGCACAAAAGTGTGCCAGCAGAAACTGATATAAAATGTCCAATGCAGGATATGAAATGCATTTGAGATTAACTGTTAATATTTTTGTTTTAAACATTCACATTATCACCTACTTCATTAAAGCATTCTAAACTACTTACTAAATACAAATCAAACAAATGAAATGAATTTTTGCTTGTGCAAAACTTTCTAAAGCTTTCCATTCAAAGGGTTTCTGGTCAGCTTAATACCTCCACATTACAAAAAAAAAAAAATTAAAAAAACAGCAGTCAGAATGAAAGAAGATAAGCAAAAAAGCATTGATAAAAAAGTATATGATGTTTTGATGGTGGAGAGAGTAGATGTCATTGCATTCATAGTACCACACCTCTTGGATATTATAGTTTTTCAAGTACATGAAAAATATATAAGCCATGCTGGTTTACATTCATAATATAATAAATGCAGTCATGTAGATTGCTCAGTTCTCTGCACTGCATTGATGACACACAGGGCTCTGTCCTAGGCACATTCTTGTTTAGGTTGTAACTTTCTGATCTGTCTTTTTCATCTGAGGTGTTCAACAGTCTCTATGCAGATGATATGAACATTGGTAAACTGATTACTCATGTTACAGATAGGACATGTCTGCAAATGAACTTGACTAAATTGACCATTTAGGAACAGGAGAATAATATGCTGTTTAATACATCAAAAACTAAGCATATGAGATTTAGAAGACATAAATTGAAAAGTGAATATTTAGTATATCACACAGTGATTGAAACTGTAGATTCATTTAAGGACTTAGGTACATGGGCACATCTTGCTTTGAGGTTTTCTAGTCATATGCACCAATTGGTTAATGATAGTTATAGAACTATATGTTGTACAAAAAGATTTGTAAAGTCTAGGAAATCAGACATGAAATAATTGTTTGTTAGTTACATTAGACCCAAACTTATGTATAGAATAACAATATGGAAACCTTATAAGATATAATGCATGAGTAAACTGGAAAGAATACAACAGAAATATACAAAGAGCAACCATGGAAATGAAAATTTAAATTATGAAAGACTAAAATATCTGAACTTGTTCAGTGCCTCATATGGCTATTTAAGAGTAGACCTTTTCCAGGTATATAGGGCATTTAGAGGCAACCAGGGTTCAGGCGCCTAGGCAGCGAGATGTTTCCCTGCGATACATTTTGGCTGGGGACACATGGCTGAAGTGACATTCAGCTGCAGAGAAATATGGCTGTTTGCAAATTCCCTGTGGGCAAAGAGAAGAATGTGTTGTCATACCTACAACTTAAATAACCAAATTCACAGGGGGAAAACAAACAGCCATATTTCTCTGCAGCTGAATGTCACTTCAGCCATGTGTCCCCAGCCAAAATGTATTGCAGGTAAATGTCTCGCTGCCTAGGCGCCTGAACCCCAACCAGGGTTCAGGTGCCTAGGCAGCGAGATGTTTCCCTGCGATGCATTTTGGCTGGGGACACATGGCTGAAGTGACATTCAGCTGCAGAGAAATATGGCTGTTTGCAAATTCCCTGTGGGCAAAGAGAAGAATGTGTTGTCATACCTACAACTTAAATAACCAAATTCACAGGGGGAAAACAAACAGCCATATTTCTCTGCAGCTGAATGTCACTTCAGCCATGTGTCCCCAGCCAAAATATATCGCAGGTAAATGTCTCGCTGCCTAGGCGCCTGAACCCAGACAACCACCTCTGGAAATGTCTGGAGTTATCAAAAGGTAGTACAGAACCCATCAGACAACCTATGTAGAAGATTATATAGGAGTGAGAGGTGTACTAACTGGCGCTCTGACAGAGTAGCTGATGCCTGGAATATACTACACAAATACATTAAAGCAAGCACTAGTTTATATATTTTTAAGTACAACCCGGGCACTTATTATGAGAATAACTGTTTTGGTATATTGGCAGGCTAGATGGGCATTATTGTCTGTGCCTGAAATATCTGTACTGTAGGCATATTGATGTGTTATTTAGAATAGTAAAATATTTTTATTTTGCATATGACCAGTGTTTTCTTCTTGTAGGATTCTATTAAGACTTGTATGATACCGACCTTCTCTCAAATTAATTTACTAATGATATACAGGTAATGCTCTATTTATTTATTTTTAACTGGCTTAATCCTACTGAGTTAATGTACTCCATAATGTAAACATCAGAAATGTTTTGCACAAGCAGCTAGGTGATCTTTATAGCATATTCTTACCGGCTGGGAGAAAAGCAGATTACCTGTAGAAAACCCTCCCTGATATTAGGAGAGCATACAGATAGCACCCAGACAGCAGACGTAGGCCAGAATCAAACCTGAAAACCTGAAACTAAGAGGTAACAGTTCTAGTAAGTGCACCATCATGACAACTCCCTTTGCTATGCCTCTTACACATATTTAGACTGATTGTTGCCTTTGCTGTTACTGTACACTAGCAAGGAGTTCGAGTTGCTTCTGAATTGTTAATGCATACTAAAAGTTGATCATGAATCTATATTCAAATATTTTATCCATTTCCTCTTCTAATTCACTATTCAGGTTATGTCCCAGTTTGTTTCTGCTCTGCTAACGCATACTATGTGGAAGTATGTAAACAGTAAAAAATTCATGTGACTGTTATATTAGATCATATCCCAGCCTGTTGGCTAAGATCGAGTTTAAATGCTTCTAGCTCTGAACCGTGAGTCTGATTGATACATAAATGTTTTATTTATAAAAATATTCATAACTGCTCTTGGGTATTTTTTACAGAAGCTGAGATGTTAGAGAGCACGATTCAGCACACTGTTTATATCATTTACATGTAAAAATGATGCAAACAACTGCTTCTTCAAAGCATGTACCACCATACAGTAGCTGTAATGTTTTCAGAAGCACACTACAGATAGAGTGCTAGACAGAAAAATAAGAGTGAGTGTGTGTGCATATGTTTTAAATGATCTGATATCATTCCTCTAGAAAGACAGGAAAAAATCCTCTAGAGCAATATGTTTTCCTCTATCTTTTCTTTTGCCTAAAAAAATTTCAAGTGGTTACAACACTAATAAATGTATTTTCAGCTATTCATTTATTAGATAACTTGTAAAACTCTTTAGGTGAAAAAGTATCTCTTTTCATAAGTGACCAGTGGAAGCTTTTAGTTAGATGACTTGTTGACAGTCATCTGTGTACAAGAATATTTGCAAATCTGCTATTTGCAAGGCATCATGGGAAATATGCACATTACCACTGAACGTATAAAAACTTTACAGTATGTTGTGCTAAAAACACATTTACCATGAAGTATCAAAAAATGAGAACTGTAAATCTCTAGGATGCAGTAAAAGGCTCACTGCTCACATTAATTGTCTATTTGCAGGTAGACCAATTACCATGACAATGAGAAAATGCACTCGGATGCTACTATGGATGCAATGAGAAAGACCTCTTTATCGGATCATTAGCATATCTCTAAATCAATCACTAGCCAACACTAGCACTGTTACCCCTAATGGCAATAGTGTTCTCCATAGGGGTCCATGCATTGAGTTGGTAAGGGCACCCTCAACACGCATATACCCATTCAGTCACCAAGTTTTTTTGTTATCAATATGCAGATTTGCTTTACTTTAATTAGCAATAGTATGTTGATATTATTAATACACACATAAAAACAAATAATCCAAGAGGCAATTTATGTGCGTTTTCTTCATGTTTTATTTGAACTAGTTGATTAATGATTGTGGGCAAAGTTGTAAGCTATGCCAAACTGAAAATAATAATGAAGGATAACCCTGACATAGGTCCCTTCAAATAAAACAGCATGTTAGGTTATTTAAAAGGGTTTTCCCTCCATTTGAAGGCCTGTTTGTCAGTGTTGCAAGAGCAACAAGAATCAGAAGGAAGTTTTACTCTCATGGTATTCATGAGCTTTACAGAGAAGCAAATGGTAACAAATATAAATGGCTTAAAAATACACATTTTTTTTAATTTTGATAATATAAAACATATACAGTTATCAAAACAATTATACCTGATTGCCAAAAAAGAAATGCCATGGCTAATTTTAAAATACTTTAAACAGTTTAGATTAGAAATTCATTGTCATGATTCTAAAGCATTATTTACACTAAGTACATGCTTAAATCGAATGAGGTTTGCTGCACATAAATTGTAAGCTGTATAAGGGCTGCATCTGCTGCACACAAATCTCAGCAGTCTAAGCATACTGTCATTATATACAAACATAAACTAACATTGTGAACAAAGTGCATGGCTATAAACTGGGCCAGCAAACACCATGCAGATTCTGAACTAGCAAATGCATATGCTACTGTGACCATTTAGACTAATTATGGCTCTTTAAAATTGCAATCTGAATTTAACTGGAAAACTGCTATTTTAAACCATGACGGTTTTCCTGGAACCATGTTAGTTATATGAGAAAAAGCAGTTGAACTTGTCCGATATAATGTAGGGAACAGGGAAACTGAAAAAAAATATATGGAATTATATGAAAAACACCAGCTCACATCAGAACTGCAGGTTTTACTACTATATATGACAGCATAAGATGTAAATTACCTAAGACTTCAATCATTAGATACAAAGCTGACTTTGCTGCTGCAGTGGGCATAGACTGAAGCTATTGAAGAACAATAACACTGGAGACGTATACAGGCTACTATAATAGCTAGGTGTTGGTCTACAAAAATGGAGGTTTCGGTTTAAATTCTAGTAGCAACTTGCAAGTCACTTAATTTCTGTGAGATGCTTAGCTGCCACAACAAAAGGGATTACGGGCATGAATGGGGTTACTTGATTACTACAAATAAAGATAAAACTATGTTGCTAAAAGCTATTGTGCCTATGTGCTAGTTCAGTCTAAATGTGAAGAGGTACCATCATATTAAAAATCAGAACCACCACGAAATGGCATTATACCGGTGTATACAATACTGCCATCAGCATGTTATACTTTCAAACACTACATAAGATCTGTTACTCTTATGGCCTAATTAAATAGTAGCTCAGTTATTATTCAATGCAAATATAAAATATCAAAAATCTGCAGATTAATAAGTACAAGATAAAGTAACTACAAGTATGGTACTACTGCATGCTGATTTAGAGAAAACCTATTTTCAATAAAAAATATCTATAACTGCTTCCTACAAAGTATATATGTCTAAATTCCACATACTAATACAGACTCCACATAATGGGAGGGATGCAACTGATGCAGAAACAACATGGCAACATTCCACTGCAGCATCTGCAACTAGATGCTCCTCCATTATATGAGGAAGCATCACAGGATCTACCAGCAGCCCATACAGAGAAAATGTGTCGGGACATGATCAGTTTAACAGACATGATTCTAACAATGAGGTTTCAAAAGAGGTGAAAGAGGGGCATCAACACCAAGAAATAAAAAGCATTGATATTACAAAGGTGGGTTTTAGGGATGTAGATCCACCTCATTTCTTCCCTTCCTTCTGATTTGTTAAATAGCAGTACTATAGCCTAGACAATAATACTGTAGTTTATGTTTCTGGAATGTGTTTGGTTGATTCATTAGTAACTGTACTCAGTCTGGGACATAAATATGAAGCTTACTAATGTACCAAAATGTTATCACACATAAATACGACTGATTATCTTTAATGGCTCACAAAAACAGTTGCAACAACATTAAGTAATGACAACTTGGACACTCTTGATCAGGGTTGTCAAACTCATTTACCTAGCGGGCCACATTTCATCAGAGTATACAGTAGGTGGGCCAGGTAATTATCAGATCGAGACCACCAACGAACATCAGTGTGATATGGCAGACTGTGAGTGTGAATTTCCTCCGACAAGCTGTTGAACTGTCTGTGGTTCAGACCTCATTTATGTATAAAGTTCACTGCCTTATTAACAACATCCATGACATGATCCGTCTTACTATAAAGCACTTCTGAGTGAATTATGCAATGGACACTGTGAATTTGATGGTCTGAGTTCGGGTCTATATTATTTGAACAAAGTTTTCTAACTTCGAATACCATATGGGCGACACCATATGGTCGAAATTAGAAAATTTTGAATACTGAAAAAAGAAGAAAAGACTAAACCCTAAACTAAGGGTTGTAGGCAGGGGGGCAAGCCCCCCTGCACCCCCCACTTGGGGGGCTGTGCCCCCTCTCTTTAAATATAACAACTCTAAGACCGCACTATAATGTGGTAAAGGGAAGACTTCCCTTTACTGCACTATAGTGTGATCTCGGTATATTTAAAGAGTGGGGGGGTGGGGGTTTAACATGTTAGGTGACTTTTTTTTTTCACTATTCGAAGTTTTCTAACTTTGACCATATGGTGTCGCCCATATGGTATGCGAAGGTAGAAAACTTTGTTCAAATAATACAGACCCTCTGAGTTCATAGCTAGTACTTTTTCCTTTAACTTTGTTGCCACGCCAGCTTTTCTACCAACCATTTGAAGTGCTCCATCTTTAGCCAGACTCACAGTTTTTGTCCAATCTACACCTATTTTATCTAGTGCACCTGCCAAACTCATAAATATATCATTCTCCATTGTTGTTCCCTTCACTGGTACCAATTCCACAAATTCTTCAGTTACCTTGCATATTGTCATCTACACCATGTATATAAACTGCAAGTGGCGCTGTGTCACTTACATCTGTATTTTCATCAATTGCTACAGAAAACGCTACAAATTTAGCAACTTTTTCTTTGAGTTGACTGTTTTTCTGATAATTTATTAATTCTATCTGCAACTGTATTTCTTGAAAGGCTTATGTTTGCAAATGTTTGACATTTTTCAGTTCAAATATCTTCCGCGGTCACCAACATACATTTCGTTATAAATTCCCCCTCTGAAAATGGCTTCAATGACGCAGCTATTTCTTGTGCAGTCCTATAACTTGCCCAAAATACAGCATCACTGGCTTGATGAACACGTTTAAATGGTAACTGCTGCTTTTTGAGTGACTATTCTAACTCCCTAGCTTTTTCTTCATGTGTCCTTCCACTATATTCATCATACTTTGAAGTGTGAATACTTGTGTATAAAACCTGTGAATTTATATTCCTTTGCCACAGCTATGTTTTGCTTACAAATCAAACGAGTTGTTTTTCCATTCACCTCAGCAAAAAATTACAAGGTTTTTCACTTTTCCTGCACTATATGATGTTCTTCATTACCTGTTCTTTTTTTGAAAACATGATGAAGGGATTCAAAATATATATTTATATATAATTAATCTAACACTCCAACTGACAAAGCTAGACTACTGCTCAAAGACATATTGCTCCCTGACAGCTACCCAAAACAATAACCAAAACCTGCTGCAGTTCCATCAAAAGCACAGGACTGGCCACTACATTGAGTAAAAGTACCCGCTTATTTTTTAAAACAAGCTTACATTTCAGTTTGTGGAATGTCTTCCGACTATCCTACACCAGTGACTTTGGGGACACTGATTTGCTGCATTCACTGCCTGTCATGGGTCTTTTGGTCCCTCGCACCAAACAGGATTGACTGTAACTCTCAATAATTTGTGAGAAAACTGCACATTTTATGAAGAACAAACCAAAATATGAAGCAAACATCTGGACATTCTGTGAAATTCTGGATACGTGAGAGGTATGTTTGGGATAGGGATGGCAATGAAAAGACTGTGTGGGTGAGCGATCGGAGTGCGTGAGTGAGTGAATGCATGTATGAAAGCAGAAGTGACTGTGTGTGAGAGATTGGAGAGAGAGAGATAGAGAGAGTGAGTGAATGCATGTATGAAAGCTGAAGAGACTGGGTGGGTGAACGATCGGAGAGAGTGACTGGGTGAATGCATGTATGAAAGCTGAACAGACTGTGTGGGTGAACAGTTGGAGTGAGTGAGTGAGTGAGTGAGTGAGTGAGTGAGTGTGAGAGTGAGTGTGAGTGAGTGTGAGAGTGAGTGTGAGTGAGTGTGAGAGTGAGTGAGTGTGAGAGTGAGTGAGTGTGAGAGTGAGAGTGAGAGTGAGAGTGAGAGTGAGTGAGAGTGAGTGAGAGTGAGTGAGAGTGAGTGAGAGTGTGAGTGAGAGAGTGAGTGAGAGAGTGAGTGAGAGAGTGAGTGAGAGTGAGTGTGAGTGAGAGAGTGTGAGAGAGTGTGAGAGTGAGTGTGAGAGAGTGTGAGTGAATGTATGAAAGCTGAAGACACTGTGTGGGTGAACGATCGGAGTGAGTGAGCAAGTGAGTGAATGCATGTATTCATAGACTGATAGATTGATGGCTTGAAACATTGACAGGATGAGAATGTGATGAGTTGTGGTTTTATGGAAGGTTGCTCGACTTGTGGCTCTGCTGTGTACAGGAGGGCAGGCTGACTCTGGGACTGGAGAGGTGGGTCTACCACTGGCCGCATGTGGGAGTATGGTGTCCTCGTGTTTGACTCCCCTGCTCTTGATGATTTTAATTTTGTTGCCTCTGCTTCAAAATTAGCAGTTGAGTATCCAAGCTTCAGACTAGCGGTTAATTTTCCCCTTACAGGAACAACTGTTTCATCATTTTTTGTGTTGTCTGACATTAAGGTATTTTTTAAAGATCTTAATAGCCATAGGAGTGTGACTGAATTGAATCTGACATGTGCACAATGGCACATTCTATACAATTTGCAATATAATAATCAAACAGTTACTAAGCCAGCAGATAAGGAGAAACAAGGAGTACAGGAAAAAGTGGGAAATAGAAAAGACGGATGGGGCTAAGAAGGAATACTGACTGGCTAATTGGCTAACAAACAGACAGGAGTTGTAATAGCAAAGAACAAGTCATCAGAGTCACTCTACCAGCTTCTGGAATATGACTTGGTAGATGGCACAAGAAACTCTATCAGGTTGAAAGGTAAAGACAGAAAGATAAAGAAGACAGCTGGATGCTCTTCGTAAGGGATGCCAGCAGCAACCTGCTCACCACTCCAGGAGAAATTAAAGGCAGATAGAAGGGGTACTTTCAGCAGCTTCTGAATGAAGAAAACCCTACAGAAGCTGTACTACTACCCCCTAGATAAAAGAAAAGGAGGACTCCATCCTAGAAGTAAGAAAAGCACTAAGGATAATGAAGTCAGTGGAAGCAGCAGGATCAGATGAGGTCATAGCAGATATGATCAAGATGTTGGGTGAGATATGGGAGAAATGGCTTCTGAGGGTACTCAGCGCAGAATGGAGAGAAAGGCACATCTCAGATGAGTGCAGAATAAGCATACCAGTGCCAGTGTAAAAGAACAAAGGGGGCATTCACAACTGTGGCAACATAGAGGTATCAAACTCCTATCATATGCCCAAAAGTTCTGCAGAGAGTGATTGATAAGCAAATATGTAGAGATTGGGATGCAGCACAACTGACCTAATGTTTGCATGGAGACAGATAGTTGAGAAGAAGCTAGAGATGAGGAAAGATTCCAACTAGGCATCCCTTGACTTAGAGAAAGCATATGACAAGGTCCCAAGAAAGCTGATTTGGGAAGTCCTGCAGTAGTTAAAAGTCCCAAAAACATTGCTATAATTAGTGCAGGCTATGTATAAGGATCCAATGACTCAAGTACAAACAGTGTTCAGTCTCGCAGAGGTGTTTCCAGTGGGAGTGGGTGTGCAAAAGGGTTTGGCTATGAGCCCATTGCTGTTCATACTGGTGAGGGACATTTTGTTGTTCTTTCGGCTTTTCCCGGTTAGGGGTCGCCACAGCGGAACTCCGTTCCACTAATGATTGGCAGTAGATTTTTACGGTGCAGAAGTGCCAGCTCGACACCCAACCTTCAATGAAGGCACGCCCATTCTACACATGTCTTTCAAATGCCACTCGATCACGGGGGAGGACATGCAGACTCCACACAGAAGGCGTTGCAGCCAAGAATCGAATGGGAGAACCTCTTGCTGTGAGGCAACAATGCTACCGCTGCACCACCGCAGCTTCATTAGTAAAAAAGGTCAAAGGGAACAGATTTATAAAACTGCTGTATGCAGATGATGTGGCATTATAGGCAGACTCTGAGCAAGAACTTCAGCAAAGGATAGTGAAATGTAATGAGAAACTGTAGGTACATGGGATGAAACTGAGTACAGAAAAAACATAATGGCAACAAATGGGAGAATCAGAAGAAGCTGAGAATTCAAAGAGAAGAGAAAATAGCTGAACAGGTTAACAACTTCAAGTATCTGGGAGGGGTGGTTGAAGAGACAGAAAGTCTGAACGAGGAGGTCAAAGCTAGAATCAGAGGGGCTGCAACCAATTTGCACAGAGTCAGGTGTAGTGTACGACAGAAGCTGAAACATAAGGTGTAGAAAATAGTGGTGCAACCAGTCCCACTGTATTGTACAGAAACCTGGGCGGTAAAGGCAGAGCACTTGAGGAAGTTAGAAGTGATGAAGATGAAGTGCCTAACATGGATGATAAGATGTAGACCATATGACAGATGAAAAAATGAGGACATCAGCGCAGAAGCCAAAGTTGCGACAGGTGCAGAAAAGGTCAAAGAGAACAGATTATGTTGGTTTGGGCTATCATACAGAAAACCAGAAGACAATCTGGTGAAGAATATTTGGGACAGGGAGAAATAAGGCAGAAGGAAATAATGGCATCCGGCAAACAGGTGAATGGATTGTGTGAGAAAAGACCTGCACAGGTCAGGCATGACTGTCAAGGAAGGTATGACAGAGAGACAGAGAGAGAGAGAGAGAGAGAGAGAGAGAGACAGAGACTGAATTGAGAGATATGGCAACAGTTGACATGACATGACACCCCAACCCTAAGTAGAAAATGGGAAAAAGGGGGTTGATGATGATGAGATACAAAAAACAAGATTATTGCCGCCATATCAAAAAGTATTTTGAAATGTTCTGGACTTATTTGAAAGATATTAATATTTATCATAAGGATAATTATGCCTGTTATATGAAATTGGTTAAGGAGTTTGAAATATTCATACGTTGTTATGTTAATTTAGGCTTTTTCACCAATCAAGTCAAAATAAGGCTACTAGATCAGAATACTAGGCTTTCCCCTCTTACTGACCACCTAAAATCATCAACAATCTATGGGAGCCTGAGATGATTGGTTAATTGATGTGATGTCATTCCCTTCCTTTTTATTTAATTGTACATTTTTTGGTGTGTTAACAGATTCTGATGATATTTCATCATATATGGGAACAAAAGCACTTAATCTTTGAATAAATTTGAAGTTGTTTTTGGGACTTTGGCTCATTATTCAACATTTATGCTTTTATTTTTTGTCTTTTATGTTGCAGTGCTCATTTGAGGTTGCTTATTTATGGGAACCTCTCAGTACAGATACAGCTCCTGCTTGTTCTGAATAACTGGAACAAACAGACAATTTTATTAACATGTTACTTATGAAGAAAGATATAAATCTCCCAACTTATCTAAAGGATTTGAGTTTATTTATTTATAAGCTTTCCAATATTGAATGGTCAGATTTACTTTGGTACTGGTAGATTATTGGCTTACACACTAAAATTAGACATGATGGAACAGAAGTTTTGAAGCATTTGGGATGCTTACTGTTATCAAATATGGTTATTGAACTTAACTTTTTTCACTCTGACATGCAAAATATTTCCATTTGATAGTCAATTCTTTAATAATTAAGAGAACTGCCATGGGTGCCCCTTTACACTTTATGTACATATTTATTTATGATCTTTTTGAAACAGAACAGATTTATTTGTATTATTTATTATGTGTGTGAGAAGAAGACATGTATGGCTTTCAACATTTTTAGGACTTTAACCACACATTTGTTTTTATTTAATTTACTTACAAGTTAAGTAATTAGCATATTGAATATAATTAGCATATTGAATATTTAGAACTGTGGTGATGTTGCAAGATAAAATGTGATATTATTACAAAGTTGTACAGGAAACCTAATGTCAGTAATAGCTTTGTCAGAAATATTGGGTAAGCAAAGTGCTGTAACCAAGGAAATGATTATTTTGAGTTGGGACATAAGCTCAGAATTGCATAGACAGAGTAAGGCCTTAATATATTAATTGCTACTGATTGCCAAAAAGCAATTACTAGAACATGGAAATCAAAATCTAAACCAACTATAACTGAAGAACTGAATATTGTAAGGGAAATAACAGAACCAGAGGTGGGCTCCTTAGAAAAGAAGGAAAGAGCAATTTACATACATTTAAATGGAATCCATTGGAACAATGCATGCAGAATAATGTTCTGCAGGAACAGGGAGGGCATTGTCCCTTTAATTTTTTGAAACATTTTGGCGCCAAAAAATCTATTTAAGGCGTATTACAATGTTATACAGTGTTCTGAAGAAGCCCGACTATCGGGTGAAAGAGCTTAACCTATGTTCTTTATATTCATGGATTATTGAATACTTTGGCTTTAAAGTGAATTCGTTGGATGTATTTATTACTATTTTTATCCTGTTTTGGGCATTAAACAGCTGAATTTTAACGAACGAATGAAGTGTGTTCTTCCAGTTGTTGTACCAAGGTGAGCGAGCACTTATTGGGGATTCTGTGCATTTCATTTATCTCCATACTGGTATGATACCCCCCCCCACGAAACAATCCGCCCCCTTCTCAACATCTTGATCATATCTGCTATGGCCTCGACTGAGCCTACTGCTTTCCTTGACATAATTTTACACAGTGGTGTTTTTACTTCTTCTAGGGTGGGCATGTCTTCCTCTTTCATCATAGGCTGTTTCTAGAGGAGAACAGCTTCTGTGCATGCTTCATCATTCAGAAGATGATAGAAGTACTCCTTCCATCTCCTTTTGATGCCCTATGAGCTGATGGGTTGTTGGTAGCCTCTCTTATAAAGTCTGCTCGATGACTATTTTTTTTTTAATTTTTCTCTTGTAACTTGACACAGTTTATTTGTGCATTCTGCTGAGTAACTTTCCATAAGATGCTAGACTGCCTCTGATGCCTTTTTCCTTGCTGTTGTGACTGCTCTCTTAGCCTCTTTGTTAGCAAACCAGTGTTAATTCTTAGCCAAATCTGTCTTTTCCATCTCCCACTTTTTCCTAAACTCCTTCTTCATAAGTTCATAGGTTCATAGGTAGGTACTAGGCTATCTGCCTGAAGGCATTTATAAGCCTAGCCGGAATGTGTTGGCTTTCGCCACCCCCTTAAATTAGTTCCCTATGCCTCTGTCCAGCAGAGCCACTGAACTGATCCCCGAGGTAAACTTTCTGTTTCCCATCCACTCGTTAAGATTTCTTTTGAAGAGTGTTAGTGAGGAGCTCTGCCTAATGTAGATTGGGATCCCATTCCAAAGCATGGGAAGTCTCTGGAACAGGAATCTATCCTTCCAGCATGTCCTATTTATTGTTGTGGTGACGTTTAGATCCCTAGAGTGTGTGGCTCATGGGGTAAGGTTTTCTTTAGGTGGAGCACGTCCATCAATTCTTTACTTTGATAACTCTCTGGACTTCTGCATTCTACCACCAGCTTTCCATATCTACCTTTTTTACATTCCTGGCTCAACCACATATCTGCTCTATAGTGCACACATACTGCTGTTTTGAGATACTGCCTGTGATGCCCATGCTCTGGCCCAGCAATCAAGGAACCTCAATGCTCACCACTAACACCAGAGAAGGTGTCTCATATGAGAGGAAAGGATAACAGATACACACAGTAAAGTGCAATTTCCCTTAAGAGCAAACAGAGATCACAGTCAGTCTGGGGCTGGTCGCTCCCTTTCTCCCCAGGTCCCCAATAAGACTCCCCACTGGCACAGCTATAGGGTCCAGATCTCAGCCTAGCTAGCAAGCTAAAACCTCCAGTACCCACTCTGTCTAACCAGTGTTTCGTGTCCCTGCCCAAGTAGCTGACACACACACACACTTTGAGATAAGTATTTATACAACTTCAAAGACACTCCTGGGGAAGGCTGACAGATTCTCCAGCTGTGACCCTATACGCAGACTATACAGTTGTAATTCCTGCCACCACCAGCTAATAATTCTCAGCTACCCAAAGACCCTTAAAAGGGTGTCCAATTATTACTGTGCAATATTATTATCCAATGGTAAGTGTGACTAAACAGTCTTAAGGCTTATTGGAAGGGCTTATTACAGGATCACTTATAAGCATGCAATGTACTCTAGAGCTTAATTATCTCTACATAAACCAGCCACAGTTGAAAAGGGTTTAAAATATGTAATAATAAATACTAAAAACACAAGACAATACTACTACACCACAGTGCTATTCAAGAGTTCAGAGATCACACAGAAACTTAAAATAATTCAGTAGTACAGTTTTGACATAACAGAAAAACACTTAGTCTGTTTGTTCTTCCTTCGGCTTATCCTGGTTAGGGGTCGCCATAGCGGAGCTCCGGTCTGCTAATGATTAGCAGTAGATTTTCATGGTGCCGAGGTGCCAGCTCGACACCCAACCTTCAACAAAGACACGCCCATTCACGCATGTCTTTCGAATGCCACTCGACTGTGGGGAGGACATGCAGACTCCACACAGAAGGCACTCCAACCGAGAATCGAATGGGAGAACTCTTGGTGTGAGGCAACAACACTACCTCTGCACTACCATGGAAAAACACTCAGTCTAAACTTTTCTAATTCCTGGCTATCGCTACAAGAAAATGCACTTCTAAGATAACTTACTTAAGAGAGCAGGCAGTGCTGTAGTTTGGATATGAAGACAAAAATGCTTAATAATCTCTGGTTCTCACTGTTTAAATTGAAACTGAAGTTCTGATAAACATTACATCATCTTTTACACTTTCCTGGTGTTCCCAGGCTGACAAATTAACTACATTTACATTCTTAACATCTCCCTTTTGTTATCTTGCAGCTGGTCAGGAATAGATCAATAAAAATACATTTGCATGTTTAAGTCTAGCAATTTAACTCTTGGTTAAAACAATAGAAATAATTTCTTCATCTAGACTTTTCAGCACCATTATCTACATGAAAGGGTCACCACAGGCTTTACTTTGGTCAGTAGAGTGCACTGTTGTCACATTTATTTCCAATTCCACATGTAACAGCATTTTTTTCATTTAAGACAACAAGCCTGTGATTCACATTCATATTTACAAATGATAGAATTATCTATAAAATTCTATTTGACTAGGCTGGCAGCCTTCACCCTTCTCTAAAAGTCTTCACATATCTCCCCACTGGAGAACTCAAGCTAGTTTTTCAAGTGACCCTTGATAAACGCTACTTGAGAGGGTTAGGTCTATTTGAGTGTACCTCACTCCATTCCCTGTCTTGAGATCCCATCTGCATTGCCATTGCTACTCCCACTATGGTGCTGCACTGACATATCATATGCTTGCAATGCCAGGCTCCGTCTTAGCAACTTGGCATTTTGCTGGCTGGCTCTGTTTAATCATGTTAGGGGGTTGTGATCTGTCATAACAGTGAATTAACTTCCATACAGATAAGGCTGAAGTTTCTGCAGTGCCCACACTATGGCTAGACATTCCTTTTCTACAGCTGCATAGCATTCCTCCCTGGGTTGAAGCCTACAACTGAGATAAACCACTGGGTGCTCTTCCCCCTCTGAAGAAATCTGGATAAGTACAGCTCTCACACCATGGTTCGAAGCATTCACCTGAACAACAAATTATTTGCTGTAATCTGGACTGGCTAACACAGGGGGCCCTCCCAAAGCTTCTTTAAGCTTCTGAAATGCCTGCTCACATTCTGGGGTCCACACTATCTTATCTGGCCTGTTATTCCTTGTCAGGTCTGTGAGGGGAGCAGCTATGGTACTATAACTAGGGACGAACATTCTGTAGTACCCTGCTGTCCCTAAAATACCCTCACCTGCTTTTTGGTAACAGGTGCAGGTCATGCCTGAATGGCTTCGACTTTGGCAGATTCTGGCCTTATCTTACCACTCCCCACTCTATGTCCTAGGTAGGAGACCACTGCCATACCCACCTGACATTTGCTGGCTTAATGGTCATCCCTGCCCTCTGTAGTCTGCCCAGCACCTCCCTGACATGCTAAACGTGCTCTGGCCAGGAATGGCTGTAGATGGCAATACCATCTAGGTAAGCAAGGGGAAAACCCTCCTGCTCCTGCTAGGATATGCTTTACCAGCCTCTGAAAAGTCACTGGGGCATTCTTCATCTCAAAGGGCATCTTTGTGAACTCGTACAAACCAAAAGGAGTTACAAAGGCTGACTTCTCTCTAGCACTGGGAGTCAAGGGCACCTGCCACTAGCCCTTAGTAAGATCAATGGTTGTAGGATACTTAGCCCCACCCAGCTGCTCTAGGGTCTCATCTGTCCTAGGCATGGGGTAAGCATCCGTCTCTGTATAACTATTTAATTTCCTATAATCCACACAGAAACTTGTGCTGCCATCCTTCTTTGGCACCAGCACCACTGGGGAGGCCCAGGGACTGTTGGACTCTTGAATCACCCCTAGTTCCACCATCTCCTGTACTTCCTCCCTCAGACTCTGTCTGACTCTCTCAGGCACCCTAAAAGGGGCCTGACTAATAGGCCTTTGGGGTCCTGTATCCACCTGGTGCTGCACCAGGTGGGCGCACCCTGGTTTCTCAGTGAACATGTCCCCAAAGTCCTGCAACACTGCTCAGATTTTGGAACCTGGGTAGGAGATAGCTGCTGGGACATTGCTACCCCCTCCACTGAGGTGTCAGCCCGAGCCTCACTGAGGAGATCAGTCCCCAGATCTCCCTCAGACTCCTCCTGCAATTCACTGCAAATGCTCAGCACAAGGGCCTCCCTATCGTGGTAAGGTTTCATCATGTTAACATGGTACAATTTGTGCCCCTGCTGTCTGCCTAGCAGTTCCACCATGTAGTTATCATCACTTACCTTTCTTACCACCTTATAGGGTCCCTCTCAAGCTGCTTGCAGCTTGTTGTGTCAGACAGGAATGAGAACCATTACCTACTGCCCCACAGCATACCTCTAGCTCGAGCATTTCTGTCATAAAACACCTTTTTCTGTTGTTGTGCTTCTGCCAGGTTCTCCTGGTCCAAGCCCGTGAGTTCCCTGAGCCTTGTCCTGAGGTTTAGGACATATGCCACAACAGACTCCTTGTGAGACTCACACTCACCTCCCCAGTTATCTCGAATTAAATCTAGAGTTCTCCTTACCCTATGCCCATACAGCAGCTCAAAGGATGTAAAACCTGTGGATTCCTGGGAACCTCTCTGTAAGCAAACAACAGATGGGGCAAAGATTTGTCCCATTCCTTCTTAAATTGATCTGCAAATGCCAGTAGCATGGACTTGACTGTAGAGTTTAACCTCTCAACAAGACCATTAGTCTGGGGATGGTAGGGGGTGGTCTTCATGTGCTTCATCCCACAGGACTTCCACAGACAAGCCAGCAGGGTTGACATGAAATTGGCACCTCGGTCAGTCAGTATTTCTTTTGGGAAACCTACCCTGCTGAAAATCTCTAACAAAGCATTTGCCACCTTTTCTGCCTCAATAGAGGACAAAGCCACTCAGGGTATTGTGTAGCATAATCTACAAACAATAGGATATATTTTTTCCCTGTGGAACTTGGGGTACTCAGAGGACCCACAATATCCATTGCTACCCTCTGAAATAGCTCCTCAATCACAGGCCAAGGCATCAAAGGAGCACTCACCTTGCCTCCTGCCTTGCCTACCTTTTGGCACTGCTCACAGGTCCTGCAGTACCCTGTTACATCTCTGGAAATTCCAGGCCAATAGAAGTTTTGCATAATACACCTCTTTGTACGTTTTATGCCCATATGACCTGCAAAGGGAATATCATGGGCTATGGCTAGAAGCACCAGATGGTAGGATCTAGGCACTACCAACTGCTGTACTCTCTCACCTTCTAGACCTCCCTCAGGGGTCCACTCTCTGTATAGTAACACTTTGTCCCAGTGTACAGATTCCCCCTTTCCTTGAGAATCAGGTGCCTCCCTCGCTACCTGCCTCAGGCCTTGCAATGTAGGGTCTGAGAGCTGAGCCTGTCTCAACTCTCTCGTTGTAATCCTTTCCAGCACCCCTTCTAGAGGAAGTCTGGCATCCTCTGACAGTGGTGCCTCACTGTCAGCATGGGTACTATTACTCACCTCTACCTTTGCAGTCACTCTGTCCAAGGGACCATCAGTACCCACAAGCAGCTGTGGCTCACCTTCAGTTTCACTGCTACAGAGTAGCTCCCTTCCTGATGTAACCACCTCACCAGTCCTGGCTGCAAGTATGCGGTCTGTCTGAGTCTCCCCCAGGCTACCAGACCCACATGCTTGTCTCATAGCCTGACTGCGTGTAACTGCATAAGTACTTGGTACTGCCTCATCCAAATCCTTCCCTCTCAGGACATCTGCAGGATGGTAGTTTAGTACCCCTGTTGTCTCAAGACAACTTACTATTGGCATTTTGTCTTTCCCACTTACTGGCTTCCCTCACCTTTGGTTCCCACCTTGCCTCCATGGACACCTGTATGCCACATGGCCCTACTGGTTGCATTCAAAACATTTAAACCTAGCTCCTGGATGTGTACCTGGACTAGTGGCTTCCCCTGCTACTGGCAGATTCTGTTGGAGCAGTCTGTGCTGCCCACCATGGATTCCTTTAGACCGATGAGCAGTACTGGGGGGTCCCCTTCCTGTGCAGGACTGCCCTGCTTGCCAGGTATAGGTCTCCCTTCTTCCCCAACTCATCTGAAGTAGCACATTGTCTATCAGCTAACCAGATCCTCATGTCCTCAGGCAAAGTGCTAAGGGCTTGTTCCCTCACCAAAAGGTTCGCCAGCCCTTCAAAAGTGGTGACCTGACATCCACTCACCCAGCTATGAAAGTAAGTGCTCAGTTCAGCAACATATTCACACACACTTTCATCTGCCTTACGTTTATGCTCACAAAACTTTTTCCTATACATTTCAGGTGTTAACTTAAAACATTCTAAAAGACATTTGTTTACAGCAGTATAATCAAAACAGACAGTGTCAGGCATTTTTGACAAAAAAGTTACAGCTTTCCCATGGAGTAAGGGGGTCAGGAACCATACACAGAGCCTTTGGTCAACAATATACTGTTTGCATACCCTCTCAAACATATGAAAGAAACTATCAAAATGATCCCCCTCTTTAAATTGCGGAAGAAATTTACTGACCTGTTGTGCTTCTGGGGTCCATTTACTCCCTTCCCCGTTACCTGCATGACTCTGGCGAAGCATCAGCATTTCCCTCTCATGCCTCCTCTGACGCTCCTTTTCTTCAGCTTCTATCTACAAATGTCTGGCCTCCAACTCAAGTCTCTTTAGCTCCAGCTGGATTTTTAAGTCCACTGCAGAAAGGTTAAGCTGTCCATTCTCCGAGGAATATCGTATCTCCACTGCCAGTCTGATTGTCCTCCTGGATGCTGCTTTCTGATGCAGTTGTAACCAAGGCTGCAATCAGGACTGCCTTAGTCAGGTTTCCATGCACCAGTCCCCTAGCCTGGCACATCTCCACCAGCTGGGTCCTTGTCAGCTTTCCATACTCCTCTGCTGACATGCTGCCTGCTCACCCTGACTAACTAAGCTAACAAAAGAAATAAAACAATTGTGATCTGAACTCTGAATATTCACTGCGTGGCTGATTTAGAGTACAAAAAATACAAACAGTAAAGTACAATTTCCCTTAACAGCACACAGAGATCACAGTCAGTCAGGGGATGGTCACTCCCTTGTTCCCCAGGTCCCCAATAAGACTCCCCACTGGCACAGCTATAGGGTCCAGATCTCAGCCTAGCTGGCAAGCTAAAACCTCCAGTACCCCCTCTGTCCATCCAGTGCTTCATGTCCCTGCCCAAGTAGCTGACACACACACACACACTTTGAGATACATATTTATACAACTTCACACACTCCTGGGAAAGGCTGACACAGATTCTCCAGCTGTGCCCCTATACGCAGACTATACGGTAGTAATTTCTGCCACCACCAGCTGATAATTATCAGCTACCCAAAGGCCCTTAAAGGGTATCCAATTATTACTGTGCAATATTATTATCCAATGGTAAGTGTGACTAAACAGTCTTAAGGCTTATTGGAATGGCTTATTACAGGATCACGTATAAGCATGCAATGTACTCTAGAGCTTAATTATCTCTACATAAACCAGACACAGTTAAAAAGGGTTTAAAATATGTAATAATAAATACTAAAAACACAAGACAATATTACTATACCACAGTGCTATTCAAGAGTTCAGAGATCACACAAAAACATAAAATAATTCAGTAGTACACTTCTGACATAAAAGAAAAAAACTTAGTCTAAACTTTTCTAATTCCTGGCTATTGCTACAAGAAACCACACTTCTAAGGCTCAAAAGACAAACCCACAACTGTAAATAGCACAAGTAACAAAAAACTGAGTGTAAGGCTACTCAATGCAAGAAGTCTAAACCTCAAAATGCACGCACTCGAGTCACTCCTCAGTATGGAGAAAATTGATATATGTGCAGTAACAGAAACCTGGTTTAAGGCTCCAGAGAGCACCCCAGCACTACCAGGCTACACCTCATACCATACATTTCAGCCACAGAACCCAATCCGAAATACAAAAGTTGGGGGCGTTTCCATATTCATCAAGTATACCCACACCTCCAGGTTAGTGGCACAGCACGATGCTTCAGAGATCATCCAAGTGCAACTAACAACGAGCAAAACTTCAATTCAAATTGTAGCTTGCTACAGATCACCCACCATGTCCCAGGACCCCCATTCCGTGTGTCTGGAAACATTGGGAAGCATGAAGGTCCTACCAAACACCCTAATATTGGGTAATTTCAATTACCCAAACATTAACTGGGAGAACAACTCAAGTACTAACTCCCTTGCCCAACATTTCCTAGAATTTATAAACTCAAATGCCCTGGTTCAACTGGTCAACACTCCCACCAGAGGTGACAACATATTGGACCTGGTTATCACCAACATGGGCGACCGGTGCTCCATACCGGAGGTCAACCCCTTGCTGGTTAGATCTGACCATAAACAAATCACTATGGATATCCACATTCAACCCCAACTCCGGACAAGAAAACCACTGAGAAAAACTTTTCAAAAGCAAACTTCACATTACTTAAGACCGAGGTGGAAAGTTTCAAAGCCCCCATGCTGAAGGATAACGCTGTCCAAGCTGCAAAATCCTTTACTAATGCATTCTATGGGCACCTACAAGAATGTATGGATCATGCCATCCCAAGAAAAACCAAGACTCACTCCTCCAAGAAAAGGAAACCAGCCTGGTGGACTTCTGCCATAAATAAGCTATACAATAGAAGGAGGAAACTAGTACAAAAAAAGAGTAAAATCCCAAGAAAGGAAGACATCCCTGATCAGTATCAGCAAGAAACTACGATCCCTCATAAAATCATCCAAGGCGAGCTTTGAAAGAAAAATTGCCAAGGACTCCAAAGATAACCACAAGGCATTCTTTAGCTATGTCAACAATCTAAGTGGCAATGCTCAGATCTGCTCGGAGTTAGTGCAGAATGGCACAAAATGCACTGAACTGACCGATATCACCAACATCCTGGCAGACAGGTTCAGCGCAAACTTCACCACCCTCTCACCCCCAAAAGGGCCTATAACCATACCAGAAGAATGTAGAGTCCCTGAAATCACAGACACTCAGGTTAAAACAGCCCTCTCCAAAGCCAAAAACACAGTATCTATGGGACCAGATGGTGACCCAGGCTGCATCCTACATGAGCTCAAAGACGAACTAACCCCTCACCTAAACACACTTTTCAAACTCAGCCTCTCCACAGGCTACGTATCCATAGAGTGGCGCACAGCAATGGTTATTCCGGTCCACAAAGGTGGAGCCACAACAGACCCCGGGAACTATCACCCTATAAGCCTGACTAGCTTGGTCTGCAAGGCTATGGAGTGTATCATCATGGAACTCATTAACAGAGACATTGGGAACCTCCAAACACTGGACCCTACCCAGTTCGGCTTTGTTAAGGGCAGATCATACCTCCTAAACCTGGTGGACTTCTTTGAGACAGTTACCAAGGCTATAGACGAGGGAAAAGGTTGTACACACAGCCTACCTAGACTTCGCTAAGGCCTTCAACGCCATTCCTCATTCTGGTATTATAGACAAGTTCACCAGCCTGAACATAAGCCCCTACGTCACAAGATGAGTTGCCAACTGGCTCACGAACAGAACCCACATGGTGAGAGTTGCGGGAGCTAGGTCCGACTCTAAACCGGTTACAAGTGGTGTTCCCCAGGGCTCAGTCCTAGGACCCCTCCTGTTTGGCATATACTTCTCAGAGGTACAGGCAAGCACAGGAGGACTATGGCTGACCAAGTTCGCAGAGGACTGCAAACTAGGGGCTATAACTGACTCTCCAGCTGACACAGACATCCTCCAAAAGGGTCTCACTGAGATGGATACCTGGTGTCAAAATCATGGCCTCAAGCTAAATGCCAAAAAGTGCATAGTCATCCCCTTTGGAAAAAACACAATGCCCACAACCTACCACATAGGTGGTAGTCCCCTAAATATGGAAGACGTAATAAGGGATCTGGGGACCCAAGTAGATAGTAATCTCATCTTTGATAATCACATTGCCAAAGTGGTTAGAAAATCCTTCTATGTGGCCCACCTAATCACAAAAGGGTTTGCATCTAGATCAAAAGAGGTCATTGTGCCCCTCTACTCATCACTCATCAGACCCATCATAGAGTAAAATGCCCCATTTGGGATGTACCTTACAAGACACCTGCAACAGTTGAAAAGACCACAGAAGTACCTCACCAAGAGGATCACTGGCCTCAAACAGATGCCCTATGCAGCTTGACTGAAGAAACTACAGCTGTATTCAGTTGCATACCGCCTACTCAGAGGTGATCTCTGCCTGACATACAAGGCCATGTCCAACCCAGAATTGATGGACATGCTCCACCTAAAGAAAACCTTATCCCCTCGAGCCACATGCTCTAGGGATCTAAACCTCACCACAACAATAAATAGGATGTGCTGGAGAGATAGATTCTTATGCTTTGGAACAAGACCCCAATCTACATTAGGCATAGCTCCTCACTAACACTCTTCAAAAGAAACCTTAAAGAGTGGATGGGAAACAGAAAGTTTACCTCGGGGATCACTTCAGTGGCTCTGCTGGACAGAGGCACAGGGAACTAATCTAAGGGGGTGGCGAAAGCCAACACATTCTGGCTAGGCCTATAAATGCCTTCAGGCAGATAGCCTAGTACCTACCTATGAACCTAAGATAACTTACTTAAGAGAGCGGGCAGTGCTGTAGGTTGGATATAAAGACAAAAATGCTTAATAATCTCACTGTTTAAATTGAAACTGCAGTTCTGATAAATATTACATAATTTGTTACACCTTCCTAGTGTTCCCAGGCTGACATATTAACTACATTTACATTCTTAACATCTCCCTTTTATTATCTTGCAGCTGGTCAGGAACAGATCCATAAAAATACATTTGCATGTTTAAGTCTAGCAATTTAACTCTTGGTTAAAAGAAACAGAAATAATTTCTTCAGCTAGACTTTTTGGCACCACTGTCTACATGAAAGGGTCACCACAGGCTTTATTTTGGTCAGCAGAGTGCACTGTTGTCACATTTATTTCCAGTTCCACATGTAACAGCATTTTTTTTCATTTAAGACAACAAGCCTGTGATTCACATTCATATTTACAAATGATAGAATTATCTATAGAATTCTATTTGACTAGGCTGGCAGCCCTCACCCTTCTCTACCAGTCTTCACACTTCCTTTCTTCTTCAACTCCACCATTTCCTCTTATTCCAAAGTTGCTAGAGTCCTGAGTATTTCCTTGATCTGGTGTGCTTTTGGTGTATTCAACTTCCAGGTCTTTAGCCTAGTCTCTGTTGACCTTAGAGCCTTCCCTGACCATTGCTGACAGCTAATTATGGCTACCAGTTGTTTATGCTGTGGACTGATTGTTTAATTGGGGATGACTTTACAATCACCGACGCTACTCCACCATCCTTTCCTTACTAGGAGGAAGTCTTCCTGAGTTGCATGTTGGTCACTCTTGCATATGATCTTTTGACTGCCTCTCTTGCTGAGCCATGTGGTGGCCATCATCAAGCCATTTGCCAGACAGAAGTCTAAAATGGCCTCTCTTTCCTTATTCCTGTTTTCCTGGCTATGTGGACCCAGGCAGTGCTCATATACTGTCCTATCTATCCCTATATAAGTATTCAGATCACCCAATATCAACACCAATTAATGTCGCCCTATTTTCTTTCTAGTAGGTTTTGCAAGTGCTGCCTGAATGCACTCTTTTCCTTGCTATCACAGCACTGCTATGGGGCACAAGGTGAGATTATGAATGCTGCCCTATCTTTACACTGCAGTCTAACAGCCACGAGTCTAGCACTAGCATTAATTCTGATGGCGTCCCTCATTGTCTTCTAAAGACTCTCCCTCACCACAATTACCACACATTTTTAGTCTGTCATCCCTCTAAATAGTAGACTCTAGATCCCACACCAAGTGGCTTTTCTGCACTGCCTTCCATCTTGTCTCCTGGATAAACAGGATGTCCAGCCTCCCCCTTACAATCATGTCATCCACTTCCAAGCTGCATCCTGTCAGTAAACCTACATTGAGAGTAGCACTCCTTAGTTCATGTTTGGCAGGGTGATTGTTTTTACACCCATCTTTAATTTGACAGAGTTACCCAAGGTAACCCAAGCTGGGCAACTGGACACCAGCCAGCAGCTTATTGAGCCAGGGCTGCTGGGCTTTATGGCAGGCACGCACAAACCAAAAGACACACATAGGCCCCTCCCATACCTCTCAACCTCTTAAAGCAAAAAATCTAGACAAAGTCTAAAATGATGGGGGGACAAAGAGGGACAGATTTATCCTAAGCTATTTGCCAGAAAAGTACAGATTTTAGGAGGAACACACCAAAAATATGAGGTAGAAATCTGGACATTCTGCGAAAATCTGTACAGTTGAGAAGTATGGGCTCTCCTGCATTTAACATGGGTCCCTCTCACAGGGATTATTGACATTGTTAGTGTATTTATTGTAGTTTTTCTCCCTGACATTACACTGAAAAGGGGCTTACAGGTCAACTAGACCATCCTGGTCAACAAATATAAATAAATTAATGCATAAATAAATTGTGTTCAGGATCAGCTGTCTTTACAAATGAATTGGTTTACTATCACTTACTATTAAAATTATATTCTCCCACATGGACTGCTACTACAGAACCCTTTGACCCCCTGACAGAAGGGAGTTCAAGTATTCTGAACACCTTAACCCTACTAGACAAGGGTAGTTTTCATACAACTTGATATTAAAGTATTATGCATGTATTTAGATATTTGCAAATGCAAAACCTATTTTTAATGTACTACAAAGAAATAATGCACTAAATATACCTTTATGTGTCTCACTCCTGATAGAAACTGCATGGGATATGTTTTACCTGAATGCACTGTTTAAAAAGACTATAAGGTCATAAAATAATTACAATTATATAACGACCCCCCATTAATATTCAAAAACGTGCACGCTGATTAGTCAGCGTACACGTTGTAAATCAGTTATAGTAATGGAAAAAAGGTCTGGTCGCCCGGACTTTTTCCATTACTATAACTCTTTTTTTAAGCAATAGAGAAAGCAAGATCTCCATTGCTTCATACGTCTTGCTATGTTAAAGGAGTTTAACATAGCGAGACAGCTTTAAAAAAAGCAACGGAGATTCTCCGTTGCTTTTTTTAAAGCTGCCTCGCTATGTTAAACTCCTTTAACATAGCGAGACTGTTTGTAGAAAGCAATGGAGATCTTGCTTTCTCCGTTGCTTTTTTCAAAACTGTCTCGCTATGTTAAATGGGTTTAACATAGCGAGACAGCTTTAAAAAAGCAACGGAGATTCTCTGTTGCTTTTTTAAAACTGTCTCGCTATGTTAAACCCATTTAACATAGCGAGACAGTTTGTACAAAGCAACGGAGATCTTGCTTTTTCCGTTGCTTTTGCCCACAGCTCTGATGCCCTGCGTATGCGCAGTACATCAGAACTGCCGCAGAATACCAGACAGCTGCGGAAGGGCAGCAAGGAGGCATTATACAATTATTTTTTTCTTACATAATGTCATTGTATAATAGCAATAACCCACTTCTGGGTGTGGGTAATGCTGGATTTACCCACAGTTGGCTTCGCCCTCGTGACCAAACCACACCAACCGTGGGTAAATCCAGCATTACCCACACCCAGGCGTGGGTCATTGCTATACTAAACTACAATGCTCAAAAAGGGATACTTTCAATACTGCTACTCGTGCAAAATATATAGGCTTAATTCTGACCCAGGAAAATGTTCATCTTCAACTAAGATTTAAGCTCTTCGTGTGGAAATACTCATACCAATCTCAGACTAAGATGTTTCCAACCTCTGTTCTCCATATTGCTGAACATTCAGGGCAGTAGATCTAGGCTCAAAGAGTTTTATTTTTGGTCATATTCACTTCTCAACACATTGAAATGGATATTGAGGAGCTCTCCTCCTGTCAGGTAAGGCTAGAAAAAGTCCATGCTTTTTGGTATTTGACTTTTATATGTGGTCTATTTCACGATCCCATATAGCTAGAAAAAGCACCAGCTAAATGCCTTCATCTAATTTTATTAGCATCATAATAAATATGTAAATAAATTGTTAAAGTCTTAAAGAAATGGGGAAGAATCCGCATAGCCAACTAAGCCAAGCCAATTCCACAGTAATAACCTACTTCACGAGGGCATTAGCGATCGGAACGCTTTTGCTGAGGCGTTCGTAGTTCCCAACGAATCGGGAAGTGGGAGTGGAACCTTTTAAAGTATTAGCACTGTTAACTCGAGACACTGACTGGCAGGATAAGTGCATCCATGTGAATTGATGATATACGTTTTCTGAAGTGAAACACGTCTACAAAACTAATTACGTTCGGAATTTACTACGTGTAATTCACCACCCGTTCTTCTATGTCACCGGTTTTAGGGGGTTAAGAGGTACAGAGCTCAAATTTGAGTTAAAATCAGCTCCTCCACTCTCAACTATGTATCGTAAAATCTTGAAACACTCTACTGCTGCATATCGTAGCGCACTAAATACAGTCCTGCAGAAATTTGGTGATACTCCCTTGGCTCAAACGTATTTTCTAATAATACAAATTTGTAGACAGACCCTGCAAAAAAATCACATCGGCTTGAAGGCCAAGATAGTGTTTGATTTATTTAAAAACCAACCAGTTACTTATTTAAACTTCATGGGTCTGGCAAAAATCTGTTCTAGGGCAATAGTCTGTCCTTTACGACAAGCAGTGTGGGTCAGAAGCAGGCAGCGGAGTTCCCTGTCAGGTAAGAGTAAGGTATGGAGGGTAACCTACTTGTTAGGGTCACGAGTACCTTTTGAAGTGGCCGTACCGTACTACGCACGCTTATGAAGTAAAATTTTCGCCGCGTTTATTGTACGGACACGTAACTTACATGCTAAAAGAAAAAAAACGAGCAAGGATTAAAATCTTTAGGATATTTTTCACGATGTAAATGTCAAAGGGTGTGAGTTAGTTGTACCACTGGTCATAACTCTCACGTGTAAATGTACTTAATTATGAGGAGCGTTTCTTATTTTGAGTCTTGAGAAGTTCATGTTCCACACTGGAAGAGGCTGTCACGCGTATGAGTAAAAGGGTGATATTTTGCTTGCAGTAATCTGCAAATTTCAGCCACAGCCCTTTGGTATTGGCTTTTACTCCAGAAGAGTAGATTCCCAACAGGAGAGGTCCCAGCATGGAATGCAGGGGGACTCCACTGGTGACTGGTCTTTCTGTGGAGGTAACGTCCCGTTTTGATTTCCTGTGTTCTGTTTGTGAGTCAGATGGCAGTGCAGCATATGACATAGGGGTTTACTCCCTGTTTATTTAGCTTTTCTACTATGCCTGAGTGGGGAATTGTTTCGAAAGCTGATGACCTCTTCAGAAAATTCCACCAGGTTGAGTAAGCATGGCCTGTCCTTTACAAGTCGGGACTGAGACATGTCAAGGTTTGGAGGTTCCCCATGTCCTGACAGATTATAGGTTCATCCTTTACAAGTCAGGACTGAGATATGTCAAGGTTTGGTGGTTCCCCATGTCCTGACAGATTATAGGTTCATAGGTTCATACTAGGCTATCTGCCCTAGGGCATTTATAAGCCTAGCCAGAGTTGTGTGGCTTTCACCACCCCTTAGGTTGAAGAATACTATACCCATTAGTTTGCCGTGCCTCCGTCCAGCAATTATACAGAGATGATCCCCGGGGTAAACCTACGATCTCCCATCCACTGGTCAAGATTCCTCTTGAACAGAGCCAGCGAGGTGCTCTGTCTCACATGGACCGGGATTCTGTTCCACAGCATAGGGAGTCTCTGGGTGATGAACGTGTCCCTCCAGCACGTCCTATTTATATCCGTGTTGAGGTTTAAGTCTCTTGCTCTTGTGGCTCTGGTGGATTTGGATTTTTTGAGGTGGAGCATGTCCATTCATTCCGGGTTGGACATGGCCTTGTATGTCAGGCACAGGTCACCTTTGAGCAGACGGTATGCAACTGAATAGAGCTGGAGTTTCTTCAGTCGGGCAGCATATGGCATATTTTTGAGCCCCTTTATCCTTTTGGTGAGGAACTTTTGGGGTCTTTCCAATTGCTGCAGGTGTCAGGTAAGATACATTCCGAATGGGGCATTGTACTCAATCATTGGTCTGATAAGTGAAGAGTACAGGGGAACAATGACCTCCCTTGATCTGGATGTGAATCCCTTCATAATCAGGTGGGCAATGTAGAAGGTCCTCCTAACCACTTTGGCAATGTGAGTGTCAAAAGAAAGGTTACTGTCAACTTGGGTCCCCAGGTCCCTGATAACCTCTTCTGTGCTTAATGGATTGCCACCTATGTGGTAACTTGGGGTTACCTTGTTTTTACCAAAGGGTATGACTATACATTTTTTGACGTTTAGCTTAAGGCCATGGCTCTGGCACCAGTTATCCGTTTCTATGAGACCTCTCTGAAGGATATCTGTGTCTGATGGATTTTCAACTATGGCGCCCAGTTTGCAGTCATCTGCAAACTTTCAGCCACAATCCTCCTATGTTTGCCTGCACTTCTGAAAAGTAGATGCCGAACAAGAGGGGGCCCAGGACTGAGCCCTGTGGGACACTGCTTGTGACCGGCTTGGAGTCTGACATGGCACCAGCAACTCTAACCCTGTGGGTTCTGTCCTTGAGTCCGTTTGCAATTCATGTTGTAACATATGGGTTTACATTTAAGCTGGTGAGCTTTTCTATGATACCCGAGTGGGGTATTGTGTCGAAAGCTTTTGCAAGGTCAAGGTAGGCTGTATGAACTGCCTTATCCTCATCAATGGCCTTGGTGACTGTTTCAAAAAAGTCGACCAAGTTCAAGAGGCATGATCTGCCCTTGACAAAGCCGAATTGGGTAGGATCCAATGTCTGTAGGTCCCCTATGTCTTTATTTATGAGTTCCTTTGTGATCCTCTCCATAGCTTTGCAGACCAGACTTGTTAAGCTTATGGGGCGGTAATTACCAGGGTCCGTAGAAGCACCGCCTTTGTGGAGTGGGACCACAGTTGCCGTACGCCACTCTTTGGGTACATATCCTGTGGTAAGGCTAAGATTAAACAGCAGCCTTATGTGTGGGTTTAGTTCCTCATTGAGTTCGTGTAGCACACAGCCGGGGACACCATCCAGTCCCATTGATGCTGTGTTTTTAGCTTTAGAGAGAGCAGCTCTCACCTGGGCATTTGAGATGATTGGGAGGTTACACTCTGCTGGGATAGATATTTCTCCTTTTGGGGAGGAGGGAGGGAAGAAATTTTCACTGAACTTGTCTGCCAGTATGTTTGCAATGTCTGTGGGTTCAGTGATTTTTGTATCATTTTGGACTAATTCTGAGCATATCTGGGAGTTTCCACCCAGATTTCTAACATAGCTAAAGAAGGTCTTATGATTGTCTTTTGAGTCCTTGGCGATTTTTCTCTCAAAGTTGGCCTTGGATGATTTTATGAGTGATCGTAGTTTTTTACTAGTATTGATCAGAGATGTCTTCCCTTTTAGGGATTTTGCTCTATCTTGTAGTAGCTTTCTCCTCTTGTTATAAAGTTTGTTTATGGCTGGGGTCCACCAGATCGGGCGCTTGCCTTTGGTGGAAAGGGTCTTGATTTTATTTGGGATTGCTTGATCCATGCAATCCTGGAGGTGCTCGAGAAAGCATTTGTAAGGGATTCAGCAGCGTGGGTTGTGGTTTCCAATGGCTCAGGGGCCTTGAAGGATACCACACCAGTCTTAAGAAGTGTGAAGTTGGCTTTTGAGAAGTTCTTCACTGTGGTCTTTTTGTTGGGGGTGGGGCGGATGTGGATCTCCAGTGAGATTAGTTTATGGTCTGATCTCACCAATGAGGGATATACTTCCGTGTGGAGCATTTTGTCCCCATGTTTGTGATGATCAGGTCTAGTATATTTTCACCTTTTGTGGGAATGGTGACAAGTTGTTCCATAGCATTTGAGTTTATGAACTCCAGGAACCTTTGGGCTAGGGTATTGGGGCTTGAGTAATGTTCCCAGTCTATGTTTGGGTAGTTGAAGTCACCCAATATGATGGTGTTTGGAGAGACATTTATACTCTCCAGTGTCTTCAGGAAGGCTGTGTGGGGTTCCTGAGTTTGAGAGGGTGGCCTGTAACATGCTACAAACTGTAGAGCAGTTTTGCCTATGGTTAATTGCACCTGGATGGTCTCTGATGCTTCGTGAGTTGCCACCAGCCTGGAGGTGTGGTTATCCTTGATGAATATGGATACACCCCCTCCTTTTGTGGTACGGTCCGGGTTTTGGGGATGGAACGCATGATATGAGGTAAAACCTGATAGTGCCGGGGTGCTCTCAGGAGCCTTGAACCAGGTTTCAGTCACAGCACAGACATCTATGTTCTCCATACTGAGGAGGGCTTCGAGGGTGTGCATCTTGAGATTTAGACTTCTGGCATTGAGCAGCATTACCCTTAGTTTTTTTCCATTATTGTTTTCTAGGGCGGTGGGTTTAGAATTTGAGCCTTGTCTAAAAAAGGCACTATGGGGGTGGCAAGAGCCTTTGCCAATATCCGGAAACCCAGGGGAGACAGGTGCAAGCCGTCCCTTGCGAAGCAGCGTGGCTTGTCAAGCATGTCATTCCAGGCAGACAGACATTGGATCCTCTTAGAATGACACCAGAAATTAAGCCAATTATTAAAACAGATCATTTTGTCTCTGTATTGTGGCATCATTCTTGGTGAAGGTAGGATACTGCTCAGGGTCAGGGTCATACCAGCCTGGGCTACATAATCTGAGAGCTCCTTTATGTCTCTTTTCATGTAGTCCAGGGAGGTACGTCTCAGGTCATTCACACCGGCATGGACAATGACTGAGTCATACTTGTACTTGCTGTGGAGTGACCTGAGTGCTTGTGTTATGTGGCGGATTCTAGCGCCCAACAGGCAGCTTACTGTGACCCTCTCCTTGTTCAGTCTGGTGAGTGGGACGTCAGTGTGTCTGACTATGGAGTCACCTATGACAAGTGTGTCTGGCATTGTGTTTGGCCTTAAGGGCTGTGACTGATTTGCACACTGACTTTGTGATCTATGTGTTGCTTGTGTTATATCATGAGATGGCAGTTGTTTGGGTGTCTGCTTTGGAGGCCTCTGCTGTTTTGGTAGATTTTTGATCAGTGCTTCCGAGTATGTCTTTGTGTGTTTATGTGTTTGATTTGTAGTTGTGATAGTTCTATGTGAGACTGGGTTTATGGTGTGTGTGGTTACCTTCTCCTCCTGTCTGGTTTTGCCAGTCCTGAGTTGAGAGAGCTCAGCCTCCAGTTTGGCTATATAGTTGCATCTCTCGCATGTATTTGTGTTTTGTGGGAGGAGGAGAGGGTTGTCTGTGTACATGAGGCAATTGTAACATTGCCTCAATATTCCCAGATTCACCAGCTGAGCAGGAGAGGACGCTAGCAACTGACCCTTTGACATGCTAGAAGAAATGAAAAAGTTTGCTGTGTAACTGAGTCAGAAAGGACCTATAGGGAAGTGGGTACTCAAGGGGTTTTAAGCTAGTGAAGTACTTTGTATAATATAGAAGTGCTTTACCTGACTAAAAAATGCTTTAGGAACAAGTGCTGAGCTTTACAGATAGAGAATAGACTGTTTAGATTACAAGTAGAGCAGTTCTAAGGGAAAAAATGAAGAGCAGACTTTACGGGGCCAGAAATAGTTTAACCTTGTTTAACCGGCGCCTCCCGATGGTGCTCTAGTGGCAACTCCGCGCTAAATGCAGAAAAGGCAATAAGTCAGTAGTACAGGCTAGCACACTTTAGTGGGCAGCCAAACAATTAAATTAAACAGCAAACAAACACTTTTCAACTTGAATTACACTAATTTTGACTAAAATGTACTTTTAAGTGCAGATAATAAAAAATGCAGATAATAAAAATGCAGTAAATAACTATGAAAACAGTTAAAGCTTGCTCTAGGTAAGCAGTAGAAGGTAAAACAAATATAAAAAAACAGCAGGATACTTGATCAGGAAAGCAGTCACTTTTTTTCAGTTCTCTGTAGCCAGGAAGACTCAACAGGACCACGTGGAGCTGTGTCTGAGCAATATGAGGCTAGTCCAAACCTACGAGTTTGTAATTGCCTGGGTCTTTGAAAGGCCCACTCTTATACAGGGGGATGACTGCAGCTGTTCTCGAACTTTGTATAAAGCTTGTATGGAGGCTGAGATTAAATTGTGTTGTTGGGGTGTGACTAAATTGTGCCTCACGCTTTTTAAGATGCATTCAGGGATATAGGGATATTTGTCAGGACCCATCAAAGCTTTGATAGCACTTTGAGGACTTGGTCTTGTGTGATAGCTGGAGATGAGCCAGTTTCAGGGACAGAGGAGTAAGGTTAGAGCCAAACTTATTGGCCATTAGGTTTTTTTATATCTTCAGCCTCAGTGCAGGTAGCATCATTTACAATCAGCTCAGCACATTGCTGCATTGTTCTTTAAGCCGTGGTGTTGCAGCGGTAGAGTTGTTGCCTCACAGCAAGAGATTCTCCCATTCGATTCCCGGCTGGAGCGCCTTCTGTGTGGAGTCTGCATGTCCTCCCTGCAGTCAAGTGGCGTTTGAAAGACATGCATGAATGGGTGTACCTTCGTTGAAGGTTGGGTGATGGGCTGGCACCTCAGCACTGTAAAAATCTACTGCCAATCATTAGTGGACCGGAGTTCTGCTGTGGTGACCCCTAACTGGGAAAAGCTGAAAGAAGAAGAACGACATAACTTAAAAAAAAAAAAAAAAAAAATATTTTAGCCTCAGAATTGGCTTTAGCGAATTTTATTAAGTTCATGTTTTGTTTGCTTCAGTGACAAGGGCACTAACATTCTTACTCTTACTTATGATAAAAAGTCTTTTCCTTTTCTTGTAAAGCATTTTTATATTATGGTTCCATAGTGTGGGTTTGTTTCTGGGGTTTGCTCTTTGCTTAATGCAGCTGAATACATGCTGGTATAGTGTGGTGGTGCACATTTCCATGTATTCAGTGGAGTTAACTGGGTTTGTTGGTGATTTAAAGTTTGCCAATGTATCACTTAAGAGTAGGTAAAGTTTTAAAGAAATGATGTGGAACACTTACTAACTGCTTGCTAACAACTTCAACTAGGAAGCTCATATGATTAAACATGTTAATTCAGAAAAATAAGTTCTAATAAGTATAAAGTATTATGATTCAGATTCAATATTATTTACTATGGATATCATTTAAAAATGTCAACACGGGATGTATGATGTGTGTGGAACAGTGAGGAGCATGGCGTTTTTAAGATCAAAACATGGAGCTTTCCTTGTAATGAGGTACACTTGAGAGGTATGGTTGACAATGTTAGCAAGTGTTCCATATTTTGACCATTTGCTCCACAATATGAAAGGCAGTGTTCCACATTTTGGTGATGGAAGAATGTGAGCTATGACACTGGCTGTCTGGAGTTTCATTCTTTGAAATGTTGTGGCTGCTTGAAGTAGCCAATAAGTACATTTGTCATTTATTATTTGAGCTGGAGTGCTGTGAGTAAAATTTTGCTGACCAAATTTACATTTTTCTCTGGGAAGCTACTTGAAAACTACCACTTTTCCCCCCATCTGCAGTTGTTCTTTGGCGTTGATATTTGGATGGATGGACCTGGACACAGTGGGGCTTGGGGTGGGTGGCACAAGGGTAAAGGTACCCAATTGGGGGGGGGGTCACACTACTACTCACCTACTCCATATTTTGCCTTGTGTTTTTGCTCTGACCCTTGGTGGAAAGAGATTTTTTTTTCTAGTGAAGTACAAGAATTATAGTTAATAATGCCAAACATTTATTTTTCATTTATTGTTCAGAAAATGCATGTTGATGCAATTAACTTTTAAGTGAACTAGAGTAATATTTACAAATTGTCACTGATTCTGGGCCTTTATTCACCCATTATTTTTGGCATTGTCCCAAATTCTTGAGCAAAGAAGTTAGAACTATAATTGAAACATATTTTTAGCATTTATAAAACCATCAGCTGTGAGGTTTTGGTAATTATCTTTAACTCTAGACAAAATAAACAATGCTAAGAGTTTAATAGCAGTAAAAAATAAAGGGTTGTGTGCAGAATGAGACAAAGATTTTAGCTGTAAACCTTGTCTCACAGTTCTGACCCAATGTGTTTCCGGGTGTGCAGATCACCCCTCTGTCCCACACACACATTTTGTGAAATAACATGGTAAACTGGAGAACTCCTAACTCAGTATCATGGCCCCTACTGGTAATAAATATTCAGTATTTATTAAGATTTGTTGACTGGGTAGGGTGCTGAGCCATGTGGACCTATTGCAATCTCAGCCAGGGTGTCAAAAACACAGTACAGCCATAATATAACAGTTAAACATGGAAACATAGAAGTAGTACTGTTCAAAATTAGGAGAAAAGCATGCATTCCTTTGATAGTGGTAAGGTAGATGTATATTTGCATAATAGAGCAGTAGTAAAACCGTAACAAATACAGTCACAAGTAGATGTTTGTAGAGTACCTAAATATCCTGATTTCTATGCAGTAACTTTCTCAGAACTGGCTTGACTTTTTAAGGCATACCTCTGAACTTTGAAGAATTCTGGAGAGAGCCAAAGATGAGGGGATAGAGGTCCAAAAACAGGGACAATGTTTAATATTCTTACAAGTCACTTAAACGTTTAATAGAACAGGTTTTGTATCAACATGCATTTTCTGAACATTGACAAGTATGAAACTGTAATGTCTGTTACTACTGACAGTCTAATCCACAGTAATGTTCCAGAAAATCAGCAATTTTATGAGGTACAGGACAAAAATAACAGGCAAAATTAGGTATGTTCTGTAAAACCAGGGATAGTTGAGAGATGAGCTTCTAGGTTTTATTTATGTAAAACTTGATTACCCAGTGAGTGAGCTGGTCTAGTGACCTTCTCTTTTAATCATGTACAAGTACAGAATGAACCAGGGCAACTCAACACAAGTATTATACCATGATCCCCCCAAAACGTGCACGCTGATTGGCCAGCGTGCCCGTTGTAAATCGAGTTATACTAATGGAAAAAGGTCCGGTCGCCCGGACTTTTTTCCATTAGTATAACTCGTTTTTTTTAAACACTGTCTCGCTATGTTAAATGGGTTTAACATAGCGAGACAGCTTTAAAATAAGCAACGGAGATCTCCGTTGCTTATTTTAAAGCTGTCTCGCCATGTTAAACCCATTTAACATAGCGAGCAGTGTTTAACGGAGAAAACAAGATCTCCGTTGCTTTTTGAATCTCGCTATGTTAAATGAGTTTAACATAGCGAGACAGTTTAAAATAAGCAACGGAGATGTCCGTTGCTTATTTTAAAACTGTCTCGCTATGTTAAACTCATTTAACATAGCGAGACTAAAAAGCAACGGAGATCTTGCTTTCTCCGTTGCTTTTGCTCAACTCTGATGTACCGCGCAGGCGCAGTACATCAGAACTGCCGCGATGCCAAGACATCTGCGGAAGGGCAGTAAACAGGCATTATACTATGCCATTATTTAAGAAAAGTAATAGTTTCTTTTCTTAAATAATGTCATATAATAGCAATAACCACTTCTGGGTGTGGTAATGCTAAATTACCCACGGTTGGCTTTGTTTGGTCCCTCGGGCTTCGCCCTCGGGACCAAACCACGCCAACCGTGGGTAAATTTAGCATTACCCACACCCAGGCGTGGGTTATTGCTATAGTATTAGCACAAGTAGATAAACAAAACACTACAAATGTGCAGTAGAATCCACACATTTTAAATATTTACAGTGGATTAGTATAGTATATACAAGTAGGTATCCATCCATCAGTCCGCAACCCCTTTTTCCCATTTTTTGCACGTGCGGACCGGACAGGGTTTCACATAGAGTGACAATCTAGAACCAAGGTTTACACCACTGGGTGGCTAGCCCTGCTGAGGCAGTTCTTTCACACCACACACTTGCATGGATACTCACACCTATGGCCAATTTAGTGTCCAGTTCACGTACTGCATGTCTTTGGAATATGGGAGGAAACAAAAGCACCAGTAGGAAGCCCACACAAACACAAGGAGGACATGCAAACTCTGCACCGAAAGCACCCCAGCCGAGAATCGAACTGGAAACCTCTTGCTGTGATGTAACAACACTATCTGCTGCACCACTGTATACATGCGCATGTTTAGAGGCAGTAAAAAAGTTTAATGCTTTTGCTGAAATAGTTGAAATGTACAGTAATATAGGGGATTATGACTGGGTTGCTTATTATGAGTTCAAGAAACAGATGCCAAGAAATTCACCTCAAGAGCAAAGCTCGAGAAGTGAATCTTAGTATCCATGTCGAGAACACAAAATAAGCTGGTTATTATCAGTGACCTGATCATAATTATGTGTAGCTCATGGCGCTTTATCTGCTCTATGTACTACTGATTACAGAAAAAAAAATGTTAAGTATTTTATTGGCTTTGAAAGATGGTAAAGCACTTGGCTTTGTCATACAGTCAGCAGCACATCAGTCAGGTTATTTCCTTAAGAAAGGGTGAGGTGGGGTTGGAATCAAAGGAAGAAAATGAAGGACCGTTTTGAAATATTGTTCCAATTAATTAAAAAAATTAATGGAGGTGCAGGTTTTGCATCGGTATGCATTTTATAAACAATAAAAAGAGTGAAACTGTATTTCTGACATATTTGACTGAGTGTGATCCTTAGTGAGACAAAATTGCTGGGGGAAGTTGAGAGGCAAGGAAAAACCCTAACAGAAGACCTGATTGTAACCCCCACCCCTAAGTGCTGTCATGATCAGGTCCCATGCCACAGAAGCATTTTACAAGTATTTTTTTCTCCATATTGGAAAGTAATCCTGATGCCTCATGTACTGAGTAGTAGTTTATGACAGTGCAGAAAAGCAGAAGACAGTCTGGTGAAGAAGATTTGGGACATACCGGAAGAAGATGAGAGGAAATGAAGATGTCCAGCAAAGAGGTGGATGAACGTCCGGCAAAGAGGTGGATGGGTTGTATGAAAGAAGATCTGGGATAGTCGGGCATGAGTGTTGAAGGCAGGAATGTGGCACTGAATTGAGAGAGATGGTGACAGTTAACATGATACCACAGCCCCTTGTATAAAAATGGGTAAAAAGGGAGATGATGATGATGATGATTTGTAAGTGCTAGACGAGGCCGTAGAGAATGATTTTAGATGGTCATGAAGAGATTCTGGTAAACCATCTGATGACTTAGGAGATGTAGATGGGACCTTACTCCGATATTCTCAGCATGGATGGAGAAATGCTGACCTCAACTGAATACATTGTTGAAAGGTGGGTGGAATTCTTAAATGCCATGGAGATGCTTTCCTTTCAGGATGAGTGCCAGAAGCAACTGGTGGAATATTCTTCATTCTGTACATGAGGTCATTGTAGAGGTTAAATGGTTCCATTGTGTTGAGGCTATGGGAATAGCTGATATATGAACGGAAATACTGAAAGCACTGGATATTGGGGTGTTGTGGTTAACTCATTTTTTTCAGTGTCGCATAGAACAATGGTACATTTATGCTTTGGTCTGGCAAACTGGGATGTTGGTTTCCATTTTTAGCAAGGGGAACAGGAGGTTATGTACAAGATATTGACAGATCATGCTCCTCAGCCTACCTGGGGAAAGCCTTCTTCACCTCCTGGAAAAAAGACTTCCTCCAGTTTTTGGTTCAGGAAAAGAAAGGGAATTCCATTATGGTAATGAGTTAGTGGATTGGTTCTGTCCTTGTACAGAAACTATATTCTCTACATATGGTTAGTGACCCTGATGAAGGTATTTGACCATATTCTCTGGGATGAGTTGCGGGCTGTGTTTCAGTACTTTAGGATCGCAGGGCCACTACTGAATGACATTCAGTCGTTTTCATTTAAGGTGCAAGAGTTGTATTCTCATTCTTGGTGTTAAGTCGGATGTACTTAGGGTTGATGTGCAGTTCTGCTAATGATGCCTTTTCTCTCATTGTTTATTATTTTCATGAACAGTGATATCAAGGCACAGCTAAGGTCTGGAGAGTATCCAGTATGGGAATGTGAGGGTTACATTTTTCTTGTTTGCAGATAATGTTGTCCTCTTAGCTTCAAGTGACCATTATTTGAGCAATTCGTTAATGAGTGTGAAGTGGCTGTGGTGGGACTCAACAACTCCCCATCAGAGGTCATGGTTATCTTTTGGACCTTATTCAAAGATGAAGGTAGAGGAGATCAGGACATTGAGCAGGGGATGGGTACAGTGACGGCAGTGCTGTAGGTATGAGTTATAGGGTAAAGCTCTCAATTTATCAGTCATTTTTTTCTCATCCCTACCTGTGAGCATGAGCTTTGGGACCAAAAATATAAGACAGAAGATACAAGCAGTGGAAATGAGTTTCATTTTGAGAGTAGTTGAGGTCAGTCACCATGAACCTAGCACTCTGGAGAAACTCTGACTACAACCACTGCCCTAAGTAAGTAGATGTAGTGTGGGTATCTAATAGTAATACCCCATGTGGGTATCTAATGGCAGTACCCCATGTAGGTATCCATTGTCAATACCCCATTGACATTTCCTGTTGAAGTTGTGCCAGGCACAGCTCACTGGGAAGAAGCCCTAAGGTAGACGTAATATATGTTGGAAGAACATTATCTTTCAGCTTGCCTGTTAATTGCTGGGGAAGCTACAGAATGAGCTGGAGACATGCTGAGAATAGGGAAATCTAACCTTCTCATCTTGCTGCCACCATGATCCTCCTAGAAAATGGATGGGTGGATTAAGCTAGAAACAACATATTTTTATTTTATATTTTAATAGCCCAGATATGTACACAATGTATTGCATCAGCAGTTAAAATGAAATTAAAATGTGACATGTAATAGTAGATAAGATCACCTTGTCCTCCCCTCCCAGTATACTCATTATGTGGCCTTGTTGCCACCTTGACTGTGATAGAAAATGGATGGATGTTAAAGCTAAGTATAAAAAAAAAACATGATTTATATTTTTATGTTCCAGCTATATATGCCATGTATTTCCTTAATAGTTAAATGACACAAAACGTGTAAAATATTGCATTAAAGGTAGATAAGAACCACATTGGCCACCCCACCCAGTAGACACATTACCTTGCTTATCTGCTCACCATGGGCAACTAACAACAATGTTAGGCGTGGTAGCACCATTACTAGATCTGTACAGTGTGAATATCTTTGTAGAGGGTTTTTGTTACTGTAAAGATTTTGTCATAGAGTACATTTGGCTACTAGCTTCCTACTGCCATTTACAGTGACACTAGGCATATTCAGAAAACCAGTGGTTGTAGTTTGTTTAATTTTTCTCTATGTCTTAATCTGTAGCTAGTAATTATCTCTGGAAGGACTGGACTATTCTCACATCCACACACAGTGATAGTATTTTAAGAAAATAGTTGTGTTACTGTAAATAAGTAGCACTTGCTGTTCACTGTTATGTAATCAGACCTATCATTGAGTACAATGCCCCCCTTGGTATGTACCTAACCAGGCATATCCAACAATTGGAACATCCACAGAGGTTCCTCACTAAAAGAATACATGGCATAAGTAATATAATGTTCTATTCAGACCACCTCAAGGCCCTATGTCGTGTCTCCTACAAACTTTTGAGGAAGATCTATGCTTGGCATACAGGGCATTGTCAGACCCCACCCTGATGGACCTCTTGCATATTCACAAAACAAACTGCACCAGAATTGTCCATTCTAAAGACTGAAACCTTGCCTGTGATATAAATAGAATCTGCTGGAGAGAGAGGTATGTATCCCAGAGACTACCCCACCTATGGAAAAGGCTCCCCATCCATGTGAAGCGGAGTTCCTCCCTAACCCAATTCAAGTGCAACTTGGACAGTTGGATGGAAAACCGGAAATTCATCCCTGGTTTGGCACCTTTGTCTCGAATGGGCACAGGTAACCTGTAAATGGTTAATCTGCCAGGTCCATGCTTACACTTGTCAAGGATAGCAGAACTTGTCAGAGATTTGGGATGCATGGCTAGGCTCAAAAAGGCCCTTGAGGTTGTTAGCCTAGTAAACACCTATGAACTTGCATTGTATTCTTGATGTTTATTACAAACGGATTTGTTATATCTGACTTTGTGGCTTTTGGCTTGAATGGTGGTTGAAAATTACCATGTGTTCAGTCCATTTGCAGAGTTGTTAAGCAAAGATGGCAGTGTTTGAAGTGCTTTGTGTTCCTTCACTCATGTTATCGTTGTGCAGTATTTGAAGCTTGGTAACTGTGTCATATGGGTAAGCTGAGGTTGTAGTTGGTATCCTAGTGATTTCTTCAGAATCACAGGTTGCTTACTGTAACTTCCAGGATAAGGCTGTGTTAGCATTTTCCTAGTCTTATTGCTCCCGTTAAGGTGCCAAGTGAAAATATGAAAATGTACAGATAATTTTTAGAGTTCTATAAGCCTTCTGAACTAAATCCAGGCGTATATCCAGTGCAAAAAGAAGATGAATTCATTCAAAAATTTGTGCTTTCATTCACTCATTTAATACGTGAACTTCATCAGAAAATCGTTTTTTTCTGATGAAGTTCACGTATTAAATGAGTGAATGAAAGCGCTAATTTTTGGTTGAATTCCTCTTCTTTTTGCACTGGATATACGCCTGGATTTAGTTTTCAAGTTACATTTTTTTATTTTTTCTATAAGCCTTCTGTGTCTGTACTGCCTGGATAGTTTTTCCTCTTTATCATTTTATTAACATAATCTTCTTCAGACTCCAGTTGGTCTAAGACTCTTTCTAGTCCTGAATGAAAATCCTAGTGTGATCTGTCAGAGTTTATTGTGTAGAGGGTTCAGACATGTCCTATTGGACTGCACGAACACACGTCCGTGACAAGCAGTCTACTACTAATTTAAAGTAAAGAGAGTAATAAATGAAAAATAAAAAGTTTTAAGATATGTTTAGTAAAGGTCATTTCACAAATAAAGTGCAGACAAAATCTTGGCTGGCTACAACTATGATGTATGTGCCATTTAAATACTCCAGGTACAGATAGGATTCATATATCTAGAACTGTGCTTGTACAGAAGTATGAAGAGCCGAGTTGTTCAGCACAAATGTTTTCTTGTCAAAAACTTTCAGTAAACTCAAGTTTTAAACTGGATCTTGTAAGTTCCAATAAACGCAGTAAATGTTATTTATTTGCATTTTTTTTAAACCACTTGGGTGTATACCAGTATTCTTTCAAGTAAGACGTGATGTTTGTTCATCTGGTTTTAAACTTTAATATGACAAATATGAACGTTATGACCATTTAATAATTATAATACTCAGTTATGTCCTAACAATACTAAACTGAGGTCTGGTTTCACTGGTAGTTCTAAGCTTTTAGATTGATGGCATCCAGTAGCTTATATGTGACAAGGGTTTTTCTTTTAATTATACACAGGCAGTAGTAAAAGCTTAAAGATGTAACTCGGCTGATCATTGAAGAGCACTTGAATACATCAGCTGGACAGGTCTGAGTTATGGAAATTTTTATAGAAGCTTTTTCTTAAACTCATAATTCTGACGTCTATGTTCAGACATCTATGCATCCCATGTGGTGGTAGTAAAGATTGTGAAGGATCTTTCAGTCAGTTTAATGTATGTTCTAGGGCAGGAAAGATATAAATAATGCTCCACTGGGTGAGGATCAGTGGTTATGAGGGGTATAATTTTATATAGTAAGGCACGACAGTATGATACAAGACTCATTATCAACTTTGTGTTTAGCTGGGAGGCATTTGACTGTAAGATTACTGCACTGTTTAGAAATGAGGGGAAACGAGCTATACTTGAAGCACAAAACGAGCTATACTTGAAGCACAAAACGAGCTATACTTGAAGCACAAGACATTTTTTGTCAGAAGCTGAAGTGATAATAGGTAGATTGCACACTTGTTGCAGAATTATAATGTCTTCAACTATTTTGTGTCTTGCCTAGGGGGTTATAGTAGTCTAGTGAGCCTGTGTAGACTGTAGATTTGATCAGCAAGCTTATACTTTTAAGCATGTGAATGTAGGACTAGAAGGAAAAGTGGGAATCGAGCCATATGCCTTTGTACCGAGCGTGAAACATGGTTTGGATAGTGGTGCCATGTTTACAGTTTGTACAAATGTGTGTATTTCATGGGTGCTAAACAGCACAGTTTTTTTTTTAATTGAATTTTGAGAGCAAGTTACTTTGAAGCAAGTTATTTTGAAGAAAGCTATGCTGGCCTATGAAGTACTTTTTTTTTCTGAAAGAATGTTTTAATTGCTGCGGCGGAATGGTAGTTTCTCAGCACTTGTCATCTGCATACATAGATAAGTTCAAGAAGATAAGAAGAAGTAACGTTGGAACAGGAAGGGGTCAAGTACAGATCTCTGGAACACAAAAATTTCACTTTTTCAGATCAGTAAAGGCAACCACCAGTCTTAAGTCAAAAGATCTTATTTGCCTGACTGTTGAAAAAACAAGAGCAAGTTTTATTAGAAACGTCAAGAGAGGGAATGTAAAACAAGGGATTCAGATTGTTTAGTGAAGTCAAAATAAATGTCTCATAGAGATTGTACTCTTAGTAGAATGACCCTCTCTGAATTGTTACTGATTTCTCATTAAAGCGTTGTGCTCATTAACATGGTCAAGGATTTGACATGAGACTCCTTACTTAAAGATTTTTGCTACAGCAGGTAAAGTACAGGTCGGTATCTAATGAGAAATGGGGTACGCATGCGGTATGTTTGGAACAGGCATGGCAGTGGCATGCTTCCATGTCTCTGGCGTGATAGTCACAAGGACAAATTAACAATGAGGATTAAAGCTTTAGATTTTCAAGATTGTAGACTGAAGGGTATTGACACCATCACACCACAATGGGGAAGAAAAAGGAATTTAAGGATGCCTGAATGTGAGATTATTCCAAATTAAAATGGTGGAGCATGCATGAAGGTTTGTCAGGTCCAAATGAAATGGAAGAGTACAGACCAGGTGTTTTGAAATTATTAAACAAACTAGTTTTTTTAAGACTCATGGAATTTATTCTTTTGTTTATCCAAGATGTACAGGCAACACTGCAGAAATGTATAACTCCTAATTCTTTATTTCTTTGCTTACCAGGAATGTCCAACTGGGTCATGCAAGACCCCTTTTCAGCAGAGGCCCAGTGGAAAACTCCAAAAAAATATTTAGTGTTTTACATGATCAAGGTTATAGAAAAGTTAAGGGCTTGTATAAAATGAATAAAACTACTAATGAGAGAAGATTCTCTGCGGTTTAAGAATAGGAAAGGTGTGGTTGTGGGTGGACTACTGATTAACCAAGAGAAGAGGAGCAGGTGCAGACTTCAAAATTTAGAGACGAGTGTGGAAAGGTTTTTTGAAATTTTGAAATCGGAGGACAGATTGCATCAGCTTCCAGGCAGCATGGCATGAGTACAAAACTACACCGTAGTGCATTTTTAAGCCTTGTCCTGGCTGGTAAGGTGTCTGTCTTTGGAATGGAGTTCTGTTGTAGAACAGTACCAGTTCATCAATGGGATTAGGGAAGGACATTTGAATGACTGGTACAGAGTTTGCTATCTTGCATGTGTTCGAGGTAGTTGATGAAATTCCATCCAGTTGTTTTTATGTAGAGGTGAATTCTGCTAGGAAGCTTGGAGGTAAATTTTGCTGTTTTGTTGTAGAGAAATAGGAAGGTTAACATATATTGGGGCAGCATACAGTAGACTGGGTAGGAGGCAAGCCCTGGTTGTAACCTTTCGGGCTTGTTCTGGGAGATAGGTTTTCATTCTGAATAAGACACTAAAACAGTGGATATATGGGGGTCAGATTTTAATTTTTCCTCCTGGGTAACTCCGAAGAAGTTTGATATTTGGGACAATATCCATGATAACATTGTTGGAAAAGGTAACAGAAAAATTGGTATGAGTGACAGGACTTGGTCTAGGTAGGAAGAGCATGCCTTTTGTCTTTTTAGCATTAAGCTTTGGGTCATGTTGGTGCAGTCACTTTGACTGGGGAGATTTGATTACCGAGTTTTGGCTTGCAGTTCATTAATGGGAGGAGAATAGCAAAATTATGGAGTTGTGTGCATACTGAATAAATGGAAAAGGGGTCAGAAGCAGTATATAGATCTTTGGCAAATAAACAGCAATGGCGGCAGTATAGAGCTTTGAGGGAAACCTGTGTTTAAAAGGCAGGAAAGAAAAATGTACGGTTTGCAACAATATAAACTGCAGCTCACAGATGTTCAGAGGTACTTGGCTTTTAAACAGTAAATATCATAAATTTTGATGCAGCAGTAAAAGTAACTTCAAAACAGGCAATGCTACAGAAGTAATTGCAGAGTTATCAATTTCCTCCTGTGTAAAGGTAAAAAAAAAATTGTCATCTTGCACACAGAGGACTTCAGTAGTCAGTATGCCATACCATATTCCTTCTTCGTTTACCTTTGAAGGAAGCCCTCTTTTTAGTAAGAGTCTGCTAGCTTTTTTTTCACTGACCACAGGATGATGTGAATCCTCTGGGTCTGAATGAAGGTTTTTTTATTCCAGCAATTTTCCAAGTTAAGACATTTTCTGTGATCTCTTTGGTTGAAAGAAATGATCTGCAACGCAGCTTATTTGAAGGGTGTCATGTTTTGGGTCACGAGCTGTTGAGTTTAGAACAGCGCATACTTAGCCTTGATAATGCACTCCATCTGACATGTTCAGAGTTTATTCTACCAAGTACCATTCATCTTTTGAATTCCTGCAGAGGAGTATCAAGAATTGTCTTGATTCTGCCATAAAAAATAAAAATGCCAGATGTGCCCCCCTTAGTCCTGTGTCATTGAAGGTTTCCACGTGAAGCTTCACTGAAGACAACCATTTTTATTTATAACATTTGATAACTGGGTAGGTGTTGTGGTCCTTAGACCTTTTCAGCCACTACCCGAGTCTACAGGCAACAGTTGTAATAACAGTGACATACAACACAAATATCAAGATAATACAGAACTTTTAAGATGAAAAACATGACAGCCAAAACAGTTTTTGATGCGCATTAAACCGCTTTAGGTACATATATCTACATTCACAGAATTTGGTATACAAAACAACAGTTGCAGAACAGACTATAAAACCCAACTATATTTTGGACATGGTAATTGCACTCTGGACATGTAGGAAGCTAAAAGGTTTAGCAGAGAAAACAGTTTGAGGGTGTACAGTTTTTGAATAGTACAGAAGGTTGTCTGATATATTTAGCATGCATCTTAACTAGTTTAAGCATTCTTTGGAACAGACTCTCACTGCATGTCAAACAGTGCACCTCCAGTGGCCCTCTTCAAATGCTATCTGGACGATTGGATGGGTAACCATAAATTCACTTCGGGGGGTTCCACCTATGTCCCTCTTGGACAAAGGCAATAGGTGTTGATCGTGGACATAAAAGTAGAACTTGGCCAGACATGTAAGGGCCCTGCGGCCATTAGCTTAGTAACTTCCTATGATTCTTTCTTTCCTGGTAGTTGCAATTTTAGAGCAACTTTTGCAGAATGGATTTTCTAGTCTTGTTTAATGAATAGTCTGTACACTGGCATGTTCTTTGGTGGCTGCCATACAGGACGCATCAAAAGATGACTTCTGGATTACTTTGTAGGGCAGTCCACTAACTTTGTCCTATTTTGACCCAAGTAAATCCATCTCAAGTTTAGGTGAGGGGTCATCCTTCTGCACAACAGGATGGAGAAATGTAGTTGTCTTGGTGTGCCACCAACATTCAGTCAATAGTAGTCATCCAGTCCAGATAACAAAAGTGGTCTTGCTGATCTTGGCCAATCTGAATGATAACTTTCAAGTAGGGAATAACTGTTTCAATACAGTTTTGTATGCCACGGCATACAAAGTCACCCACGTGGCAGGTGGGCATTCCATTGATGTTAATGCTCTTCTGTACCCTTAGGAACATGATAGGATCAGCCTGCAGTTCTGTCCTTACTGACTAATGAATGAAGTCTTTCCCTTGGTTATACCAGTACAGCATTGAATTTGCCATATACTGACTATAAACACACTTCATCAGTTCCCACAAATCTTGCCTCTGGTGGGAAATGGACATAGCCATATTGAAATAAATTCCTGTTTAAAAAATGCAGGCCTATTCGACATGGAATAAACTTGTCACTGCTTTTGACAAATTGTGGACCGAAAGAGACAGACATTCTTGTGTACTTGTTACTGAATATTTAGGAGTTTTTATTTCCTACAAAGTTCTCAAATCCTCTAGACAAAATATATGGTTTGGGTGTTATTCTTATTAGTTTCTTTGAGAGTACTCTCACCTTGTCATTTTTGGCCAACATTATAAATGCCTTTAAAAATATCTTTCCCGCTCTGTATCTCCTCTTGTTTTGCAGTGTGTATTGTCACACTTTATAAATGCATCCTGCCAGATTAACTGCCACGAAGCATGCATTTCATATTTATTTGGGCTGTTTCTTTAATAAAAAAGCTCCAGTAACATTTTATTCAATCCATGGTCCAAATAAATTTAGGATTTTCCTCTGTGACATCAAATAAGGGCTGTTCCATAGACTGTAATGGGCACATTTCTGCACCTGCTCAAAATGTCTATTAAAGCCTATGGGTGCATTTCATGTTTTCACTGAGTTGATGTTACTGAGGTTAAAGATAATCTTTCATCTTCACTGTGCTGATGCCACTGAAAGTTAATTTAACAGGTGATTAATGTTCCAACAAAAATGTTCGCCAGTCTGGCGAAAAGGTTAATTGGCACTTTGTGTCCCATGGAATGACGCAAGTCAGAGTGTGACAATACACTTCAAATGATATGTCCTCAATCAGGTGTGCATCATGTTCTACATGTGACTTGGAGAGCTTTACCTGATCAGTTTATAGTTCATTATGAATTATCTTCCAATACGTCAACATACCTTTCTATTCTTGCAGTATCAACTGAGTATAGAAGTTTCAAGTTTAATACCCATTCTTTCAGCTGTATATTGCACTTTTTTTTTTTTTCTGTATCCATAAGTCTTATGGTTTGACTGAAGTTGCTACTTTGTTACAGCACTTGTACCCGCTGAGTGTGCAGATACCATATTTATTTTTACTTACTTTGCACTTCTCCATCTCATGTGTATATATCTGTTATTCAAGTAATTCACCTCATCATTTCTATATTTATTGATTTTAAATGTCACCTGTTTCAGGCTTGTCTTTATACAGCCTGCAATGATGCACCCTTACAACAGTACAGCCACACCTCAGAAGTACCACATCGCTATCCTGGCCTGTAACATCTTTGCGCCCTTTCCAATCTCTGCAGTGAGCCCTTTAGTATACCTTTTCTCCCATTTCATATCTTTCATTTGTGGTTAAGCTGTTTCTGTAGTGCTCTTTAAATTTTGTCTAAATATTCAGTCTCCGCAAATGATCTAATTGACGCATGTAATGCTGAAATATGCTTTCCAACTGCCATGCTCTCTCTTGTCCTTTTTTAGAATAGGCAACACATCAATCTGGAACAGAAGGAAGAGGAGGGTCCTGACCAAACTTAAGCTGATTGATTTGGACTGTAGCTGTAGACATTTGGCATTGTATTTTTTTTTTGGAATCATTCCCTAGTGCATTTCCCAGTCTCATCTAGTATTGGCTTTTATTTTAACATTATCCCTGTTAATGTCCAGTTGTGACTTCCTAGGATCCCTTAGGTCTGTATGCTGCTATGTTTATAGTTTCAGTATTAAAGTTCTGTGCTATATTTCTAATGTATCATTATTGACATTTTCACAGTTGTCACCAGAATTTATCCATCTATGAATAATGTTGTTACAATTTCTGATAGTCTGATTGCATCCACAATGCTTCAATGCTGAAGTACGTGGATTGACTGATATGAAGATATCAGGTTCAAATTCTTGCAAGTCCACAGCAAATTTATGACAGTACATGGCGACTGTGTCATTGTACTTACAGTTTGGAGATTTGCTAAAAGTGGGCTTGGGTTTAAATGTGTTGTTCTTTAGGCTGATCTAACAATTGTCAACAATATATTTCAAGACAGGAATACATCCAGGGGCATTGCATCCTGAACTAAAAAGCTGTTTCAGCAGTCAGTCTGTAGAAGTATGTCTAAACTGAAGATGAAGTTTCTTTAATTTATCTTCTTCCCCCTGGTCGTGTTCTCTGTGACAACATTGTTCTGACCCTTAAGGTATTTATGTAGAATGTTGAGACAGTAATGTCCAGAATTGGTGAATTCAGGAGTAACTGGTTGTATAAAAAATTACTTTATGCATGTGCATACTGACAATCGCAGACTACTGAAAAGATTTTCCTACAGAAATCTTGGCTTTTGAATCCAGCTGTTTTGCAAATGGTATTTCATTCATCTATGTCTTCAGATGGAATCCCTGTTGAAACGTCAGCAAGCGAAATGCCAAGTGCTGAAAAACCAAAAAAAAAATGGAGAAGAGAGAACCTCAAATGTTTTCCTTAAAACTTTTTTGCAGGGGGGGGCAAGTCCCCCACATGCCCCATATAAATATATATACCAACTCTGAGATCACAGTACCTCAGAGAAAAGGGAATATACTGAGAAGTGGCATCACAGACTTGGTATATACAAGTCTGATCTTCTTTTGGCCATTCATTCTCCATGTTTCGGGACTCGCTGTAAGTCCCAACATTTCAAATGGTTACCCTTCAGGTATTTTGCTTTCCTCTGTTATGTTATTTTAACTTATTCATGTATGCTTGGGTGGTCTTCCAGAGGTAACTGCTGTGGCATACAGCACTTTTAGATCGCTTAGCATGCTTATCTAGCATATAGGTACCCAGTACTCAGTCTGACTGAACTCTTGTCCACCTAACTAGCTGCTTTCTTTCTGCACTGAAAAATAATGCTATGTCCTGAGTTATACTAATTCTCACTGCTGTGCCTGATGTCTTACCTAAATATGCATTCCAGGGCTGACTTCACTGAAGCAAAAGTAAGTTCAGTACATGCTGGTAAATTGTCTTTTCCATTTAAGAATATAGTATTAAACAGCATAAAAGCAAGAAGTGTAACTGGGAGCACCATATGTTTATGCATAGGACTACAGATCTGTACTCAAACCGTTTATGCAATTTGCCATTGAAACTGCATTTTTTCTGATAATTGGAACAAAATTAGAGCATGCCTCATAAATCAGATCATCTCTGCTGTCAAAAGAGCATATTATCAAGTCTAGTTATTAAAGTGAACATAGTTATTTAAGCGAACATACCTTCATCTTTGTTTGAATCCTTTGTTGAAATCTCCTTTGCTGTGTGTTTTTCCTCTTCCAGTAAGTGACAGTGTAACTGCAAGGGCATACTTTTAGCAGAATAACCAGAGTCTTGTTCATAATCTAATTTTCCTAGTTTTCATGAGGCTTATGCTCAATAAAAATACATGCAATTTAAAAAAAAAAGTGGGTTTCTATATTTGAATTCATCCCCTGCTACCAGGGATACCAGGGAAAAAAGGTCAAACAAGTTTTTAAGGTATTTATTCTGTTTGAAAATACAGGATGTAAAAGCACCACCACATAAATCGCGCACACACACTTCACAGTTTAAACTGCTGCAAAAGCTCATTGTTATAAAAAACAGTACTGCTAATAAAATTGTTAGAAGCTGATGTAGCAACGTCTCCCACAATAGAAATGCTGTTGTAGAAATATTCAAAAGAAGTAACTGCACACTTAAGTGGTATGGTAGATCATCCTTAATGACAGCATGCAGATTAGCATGGTTGGGAATGGATGTCAGATGGAATGCAGCATAGAGTATACCATGTGTTTTAAATCTATTAGTAAACTGGCTTACCTCTTTCCAAAAGGCTTTGAGATTGGAAAGAACACAGATGTAAAAAATCATTAAATGTATTTGAAAAGTGATAAAGGAGGTATGCACTCTGTTACCTGAGAATTCTACTAATTTCTGTTTGGAATCGTAAGACCTTAGAATCTGCTTACAGTCAGCAGTCATCCGGGGATATTGACTTCCACAGTCTCTGCAAAGTAGAGTGAGTATAACACTTGATTGAGGATCTTGTTCACAATAGGTAGTTCATTAGGATCATGTGGCCAGAATTGGTTTGATGGATTGTCACATTGAGTGAAAGATCATTCCAGCAAATGTTCTTCTGTAGCATGCAGAAGTCCTTGATTTCAAGGTTGGATATGTTAGATTTAAGAATTAAGAGCTCGAGGTTAGGTTAGAATTTTGGAGTAATGATGTTGTGCCCTACATATGGATTATGTTGACAATGTTAAAATGGCTTCTATTTGAATTTTAGTGTGTTTTTTTAATTAAATATGATTTTAACAAATTTGTCTTCTCCATTGGTAGATTTCATCTGTATGGATTCTAGGGAAACATAATTTGGTAATGTGGTTGTTGACAAACTGAGCTACATCCAGGAAAAGAATGTTACAAAGATTGATAAAAGCAGTTTTGGCATCTGGAGAACCAGACTGTCCTTACAGCTGAGCTTAAGGGTGAAGAAGCCTTGAGTATTTAGTGCTGGCTAAAAGAATGCGGGAAATGAGGATTGAAGGTGGTGGTCATGGTCCTTTGGTTGTCTACAGAGAAATCATTGGGCATAGGTCACTTAGGAGTGGGCTACTCTTAGTTACTACAGTACCCCTGAGAGAGTAAGTGCAAATATGAATAGTAAGCATGATGGGGTCTTAACCAGTCGGGTAAGTTATGGAGTTGCCAGATGGTCAAGTAGGGACATCTGATTAGGTTTAGAAAATTAATATTCACGTCACCTAAGAGAATATGTCTCCTATTGCATTTGAAACTTAAGACCTTGGCTGGCTTAGCAGCTAGAATTGGTGCAGTGAGCACAGAGATGGGAAACAGAGATAGCAGCCAATGATGGGGGTTATAAAATGGCTTCTTACTATGATTTCAGTGAAAAGCCAGTTACGGCTGACATGATCTATATCTATCGGGACTAATTAGATTCATAGTTGTGCAATTTATTAATACGTTCTTAGGCCAGGTATTTTTGATTATAAAACTAATGATTGGTCTGTAACCTCTTAGTAACAGCTGGATTAAAAATTGTTTAAATCTGTGAATCATGCTAAAACTAGATTTCAGGAAAAAAAATAATGGTCAAGATCATGTACCTGATACAGGTATCCAGGTCATCTAATCTGTTAGTAATATATCCATTATTACAGTGAGATTTGCTGAGCATGCCAGAATGGGAAGTGAAAAGAACTACAGTGGTAATTAGAATAAAGAGATGGGATTGTGATGGAGTGAGGTCAGAGCTAAATTCTTGTTCTAATTCTGTACTTATGGAAAGCTCTAAAGGGGTAATTTGAGCAGTATTTCATGAAATGTTTCCAATTTGATTTGTGTAGTACTGCAGGATATTGTAGATTATTGATTGGGGTTTTGTGCAGAATGTAATCGAGTATTGCAGAGTCTTTCTGAAGCAAGACAGTATGACTGGCGTCATACAGTAGAGAGTTGATTTTTTTTTTAAACTAATTGGGACCTAGGGTAGTTCGGATAATCAAACATATAATCGAACCACATAAAAACTTCTTAAAATCTTTTTTCTGCACACAGGAATACACTTTTCAATCATCCAGCAATTCAATGAGCAGTAAAGAATATTTTGCACATGAGCTTGGCTGCAAGCTCAAAAAAACATGCTGAAGCGAATACGTATAATGTTTACATATTCACACTTTGATATTTCCTACCCGGATACTTTGGAAGGCTGGTTCAGTTAATTGATATTTTGGATAACTGACGTTCGGATATCGACTCTCTGCTGTACTCTGCGACGTCTGTGCAGTAACTAAAACCTGGTTCAAGGCTCCTGAGAGCACCCCAGCGCTACCAGGCTATACCTCGTATCATGCTTTTCGGCCCCAAAACCCGGGCCGAACCACAAAGGAGGAGTGTCCATATTCATAAAGGATACCCACACCTCCAGGTTAGTAGCAACACATGAAGCATCAGAGACCATAAAGGTGCAACTAACCATAGGCAAAACTGCTATACAACTGGTAGCATGTTACAGACCACCCTCCCAATCTCAAGAACCCCACTCAGCCTTCCTGAAGACATTGGAGGATATGAATGTATCACAAAATACCATCATACTGGGAGACTTCAACTACCCAAACATAGATTGGGTACATTATTCTAGCCCTAATACCCTAGTCCAAAGGTTCCTGGAATTCATAAATTCAAATGCACTGGAACAACAAGTCACCTCTCCCACTAGGGGAGATAATATACTAGACCCGATCATCACAAACATGGGGACAAAATGCTCCACACCGGAAGTATACCCCTCACTAGTGAGATCTGACCACAAACTAATCACCCTGGATATACATATCCCACCTCCACCCCCAGAACAAAAGACCACAGTGAAAAACTTCTCAAAAGCAGACTTCACTCATCTTAAGACTGAGATGGTATCCTTTAAGCCCACTGTGCCAGTGGATACCACATCCCACAATGCCGAATCCTTCACAAATGCTTTCTATGGACATCTCCAAGAATGCATGGATCATGCAATCCCAAACAAATCCAAGTCCCTCTCCACCAAATGTAAGCGTCCTGTCTGGTGGACCTCGGCCATAAACAAATTGTATAACAAAAGAAGGAAGCTACTGCACGTCAGAGAAAAATCCCATGAAGGGAAGACATCTCTGATCAACATTAGCAGAAAACTACGTTCTCTCATAAAAACATCCAAGGCAAACTGAGAGAAAAATCGCTAAGGACACTAAAGATAACCACAAAGCCTTCTTCAGCTATGTTAGAAACCTGGGCGGAAACCCTCGGATATGCTCAGAGTTGGTTCACAACAACAAAAAATACACTGAACCCACAGATATTGCTAACATTCTGGCTGACCGGTTCAGTGCAAATTTCTCCCCTCCTTCACCCCCAAAAGAAGAAATACTTATCCCAGCTGAATGTAATCTCCCTGTCATCTCAGATGCCCAAGTGAGAACCGCCCTAAACAAAGCAAAAAACACAGCATCAATGGGACCTGACGGTATCCCGGGGTGCGTGTTACGTGAACTCCAAGAGGAGCTAAACCCACACATAAAAATGTTATTTAACCTTAGCCTTACTTCGGGATATGTACCTGAACACTGGCGTACAGCAACAGTGGTCCCACTCCACAGGGGGCGTGCCTCTACAGACCCTGGAAACTACCGCCTAATAAGCTTAACTAGCCTGGTCTGCAAAGCTATGGAAAGAATCATTATGGAACTCCTAAACAGAGACATAGAGGACCTACAGACACTTGACCCCACCCAGTTAGGCTTTGTAAAGGGCAGATCCTGCCTTTTAAACCTGGTTGACTTTTTCAAAACCGTCACTAGAGCCATTGATGAGGGCAAAGCAGTCCATACAGCATACCTGGACTTGGCTAAGGCCTTCGACACAATACCCCACTCAGGCATCATAGGTAAGCTAAACGGCTTAAAAGTAAACCCTTATGTCACTAGATGGGTTGCAAACTGGCTAAAGGACAGAACCCATAAAGTTAAAATCGCTGGAGCAATGTCAGACTCAAAGCCAGTCACAAGTGGTGTCCCACAGGGATCTGTCCTGGGACCCCTCTTGTTCGGCATTTATTTCTCAGATGTTAAAGCAAACATGGGAGGGCTGTGGCTGACAAAGTTCGCAGATGACTGCAACTAGGTGCCATAGTCGATACACCAGCAGACACATACATCTTACAAAAAGGCCTCACTGAAATGGACAACTGGTGCCGTAGTCACGGCCTTAAACTAAATGCCAAAAAAATGTATAGTCATCCCTTTTGGAAAAAACAAAGTACCCACAAATTATCACATAGACAGCAACCCACTGAGTACGGAAAAAGTAATCCGAGACCTAGGGACCCAAGTAGACAGCGACCTCTCATTTGACACCCACGTTGCCAAAATGGTTAGAAAAACATTCTACCTTGCACACCTCATCATGAAGGGATTTACATTCAGATCCAAGGCATTGTACCCCTATATTCCTCCCTCATCAGACCCATGATTGAGTACAATGCCCCATTTGGTATGTACCTCACCCGGCATTTGCAACAGCTGGAGAGACCACAAAAGTACCTCACCAAAAGGATCAAGGGTCTCCAATATATGTCTTATTCTGCCAGACTAAAGAAACTTCAGCTCTATTCAGTAGCATGCCGCCTGCTCAGAGGTGATCTCTGCCTGACGTACAAGGCCATGTCCAATCAGGATCTGATGGACATGCTCCACCTCAAAAAATCGAAATCCATCAGGACCACGAGAGCTAAAGACTTAAACCTCGGCACAAGTATGAATAGGACATGCTGGAGGGATAGATTCATAACCCAGAGGCTTCCCATGCATTGGAACAGGATCCCAGTTCGTATTAGGCAGAGCCCCTCACTGACTCTCTTCAAGAGAAATCTTGATGAGTGGATGGGAGATCGTAAGTTTACCCCAGGGGTCACATCTGTGTCACTGCTAGACAGGAGCACAGTAAACTAATTCTGTTATATAAGGGGACCTTCATTGTGTCACTACTAGACAGAGGCACAGTATTCTAGATTTATTCTGTACATTTTTGTACCATTTCATGGGGTGGCAAAAGCCACATCACTATGGCTAGGCTTACAAATGCCCCAGGGCAGATAGCCTAGTACTATACTATGAAACTACTGTAACAGCAGAGCTGAGAGAGAAGGAAAGGCAGACTTTTCTATGATTGTACTAGCCTCTGCTCCCCATTTATGTTATGATTCTTTAAAGATTTATATCATTAGCACTACTTAATATTTTGGCTGTAGTAGTGCAGATTCTCGCAAAGAAAAGTTGGAGTGCAAGCGATACATGCCTGTAACTATAAATAGGTCCCAGGTACCTGCTAACTTGGCGCAAGACATACCGTCATGCAAAGGTATTTAAGTACTTGGAAAGACCGAATGAAGGCCTATTAAAATGTACTCAATAAACTCAAAATGTAATTAACTATTCTGCAGGAGTCAAAGATATGTTGTAAATATTTCTTGCTGCTACACTTTGTCAGTAGGAGCATGGTCATGTTTAAGCCTCATGACCTGGCATACTTCACCTGCTGTACCTCGCTCTACAAATGCATATGTAAAATTGTATTGCAGTTTTGATTTTTTAAAGTCCAAACATAACATCAAGACACACAAGCCCAGATGTTAGAGGTAAAAATTTATAGTGACGAAAAGCAACAAATGCCTAGATGAAAAACGTAAATGTTTACAGTAATTACACGGTGTAAGTTTTTAAGGAGGATAAAAAGCTTGTCTTTACCAAACACCCCACCTTTGACTAAATTTGTTTAACTCGGAGGTCATACAATCCCTGCAAAAGGAGGAAAAGGGAGAAGTACTTGTGGCTGTAAAGAAATGTGAGGCTAGCAACTGAAAAAAGTTAGGCTATAGGAGATGGGAGAGGTGAAGGTAAGGACATGGAGGAGGTAGAGGACAAGGAGGCAAGCAGAAGGGTAGCAGTTACTAAACTGGAAGTTGAAAACTCTTCAGCTCTGGTCAGAAAAGCTATTCTTGTAATTGGAGATTGTTTGTTATTACAGGAACTGGTACTTTCATTTGCAGATAATGAACATCAGATAGTGTTATGTTTGTCAGGAGCAAAAACAGAGGATGTGAGGCGGGCATTAGAACACCTTAATGTAAGGAAGCCCAGATCTGTTTTTATTCATGTTGGTACAAATTGTCTCTGACTATTAGTAGGGAACTTGCATCCCTCTTAGACAACAGAGCTTGTACAGGTGTTGGGACATATTTTTCACAAATCACATATAGAAAGGAGAGTCTTGTTACTGTCAATGAAAAGATGTTTTGCATAAATATCAGATGTCCCGCTTTCAAAAAATGGAAATGTGTAGAGCTTCTGAGCCTAACTTTGGGCACACATGGCGAGCATTTGTCAAGATCAGGAAAGAGCATTTTTTCAGCAGATCTTTTGCAATATTTGACAAACACAAGGCACATTTTTTGCCAGTTTAAATATTTAACAATTCACAAATAGCATTTTATAGATGCATAAGATGTTAAAGACCTACAGATTGACAAAAGGTGTGTAGATTCTAAACTATTGTCGGACATAATGCATTGTTGATGTATTTACAAAATCTTTTATGCAAAACAGTTTGGCAGTGGGTAATGCGTTGTCCTAGTGTCATCCAGGTAACCTCAGATACCGGAATGAAATTAGATTATATTGAAAAAGAACTATGCAAACTGTATCCAAACAAAGCATAGGGAGGAGACTGAGTTAGTAATTAACCTGAGAACACTTCAGCAAGAACTTGCAGTACCATTACATTTATTTACGCAGTCATATAAATATAGGGAGATTCTACAAGATTAGAGACGTGCACTTATTAAACCTGTCTTTAACGGAAAGGGGAGTAGGACAAACCCAAAGTCATATAGTCTGCTTTCATGTTGTGAAAAATAATGGAGAAGGTAATGTTCGATAAATTGTCAGAACTGGAAAGGTTGGAACTTAAAACCATAGATCAGCATGCATGTGTTGAAAATAGATCTATTACCACTTGTAACAAGATCTATAGCAATATAATAACAGCAGTGAATGAGAAATTGTGCTGTGACGTAATTTTATATAGATTTAGCTTCAGAGTTTGACAGGGTCACACACAACACTGACCAATAAATTTGAATAAGTAGGTATTAATGTACTCTCTCTAAGATGGATAGCTGCATGGCTTGCAAATAGACATGGTAAGTATTGTACAACACTGGACAGGTGAAGTGCGAGGTTGCAGTCAGGTTGTCTCTCAGGTCTCTGTACTAGAATTATACTTTTCTGTCTTTCACATTATCTTTTTCATCTGAGATGTTCTGCTGTCTGTATGCAGATTACTAATAGGGCATGTTTGCAAAAGAACTTTATTAGATTGACCATTTGGGAACAGGAGAATAATATGCTGATAAATGCATCAAAAACTAAGCATATGAGAATTGGGAGATGTAATTTGAAAGGTGAATGTTTAACAGTACACAGTGATTTGAAACTATAGATTCATTTAAGGGCCTTGCTATATGAGTAAATTCATCTATGAGCTGAGCTGTTCTAATCCTATCAGCCAGTTGATTAATATAGCAATAACCCACGCCTGGGTGTGGGTAATGCTGGAGTTGCCCACGGTTGGTGTGGTTTGGTCACGAGGGCGAAGCCCGAGTGGCCAAACAAAGCCAACTGTGGGTAAATCCAGCATTACCCACACCCAGAAGTGGGTTATTGCTATTATACAATGACACTATTTAAGAAAAAAATTACTTTACTTAAATAATGGCATTGTATAATGCCTCCTTGCTGCCCTTCCGCAGCTGTCTGGGTATTCTGCGGCAGTTGTGATGTACTGCACATGCGTATATTTACGCAGTACATCAGAGCTGTGGGCAAAAGCAACGGAGAAAGCAGGATCTCCGTTGCTTTTTACAGCCTGTCTCGCTATGTTAAACGAGTTTAACATAGCGATACAGCTTTAAAAAAAAGCAACGGAGAATCTCTGTTGCTTTTTTTTAAAGCTGTCTCGCTAGGTTAAACCCATTTAACATAGCGAGACTGTTTTGAAAACAGCAATGGAGAAAGCAAGATCTCCGTTGCCTTTTTTTTTTTTTAAGTTGCGCGAGAACTTTAAAAAAAGCAACAGAAATGCTCCGTTGCTTTTTTTTAAAAGCTGTCTCACCATGTTAAATTTTATTTTATTTTTATTTAACATTTGTTGACCGGGAATGTCTGACTAGGTTCCACAGAGCCTGTTTTCAGCGGAGGCCCGGGGAGAAATGCTCCAGATGCATGTCTTTGGAACTTTATTAGTTAAACTCATTTAACATGGCAAGACAGGTTGTAACAAGCAACAGAGATCTTGCGTTCTCCAAAAAAAAAAAAAGTTATACTAATGGAAAAAGTCCGGGTGACCGGACCTTTTTCCATTACTATAACTCTGATTTACAACGTGCACGCTGACCAATCAGCGTGCACGTTTTGGAATATTAATGGGGGGGGGGGTCGGTGTATAATGATAGTTATAGATATATGTTGTATAACAAGATTTATAAAGTCTAGGAAATCAGAAATGTAGAAGTCATTGTTTGCTAGTTACATTAGAGCCAAACCTGAATACGGGCTAACAGTATGGAAAATTTATAAGAAAATCAGCTACCTCTGGAAATGTTTGGGGTTATCAAAAAGTGGTAGAAAATTGTCAGATAAGATTTTGAGGAATGAGAAGTGTACTAATTGGCTGTCTGAGAAAGCATCTGATGAATGGAATAGACTAACAAATTGCAGTAAAGCAACACTAGTTTAGATAATGAAGTACAACTTGGTTAGTTATTATGGGAACAGCTGTTTTGGTGTATTGGCAGGCTAGAAGGACATAATGCCTGTGCTTGAAATGTTTGTATGTATCTGTTCTATCAACTTCACTGTGTTTTATCGTTGCAGTACAGCCCTTATGTTTATAAATTGGGGAGTAGGTTTAACACAGTTATCCTGAGGATGAAGACTTCTGTGTACAACCTCTTCATCGTATACATACAGTTCTGTGCCTTTGAGCAAATGATTTCTCACATCTTTTCCACCCATTTTGCTGTCATTTTGGACAATAGCATTTTTTATACTTTAGGCTTTAGTTATGTTTCTTGCTACATAATATCATTTGGCTATTTTGGAGAAAGAGAATCTGTGTGCTTGTACATCTTTATGCATGTGTGTCAGCCGTTCTTCTAAACAGTTTCCTGCTCGTCTTTTGTCCCTCATCTAGTCAGGATGAAGTAGACAAACAGTGGGTTTTGTTCATGCAGCTTTATTATGTACAAATGAAACTAAATAACTTTAAATTATATATACAAACTAGCTGTCTTGTATTTAGATGTTCACACTGGCTGTGCTCACAAAATGGCACTGAAGCTAGCATGTGCTTGCTATTTATATGCACGTTCAGGTTTTAGAAATGCTTCTTAAAGGTACAACACATGTTGTTCTACATCCTCCCTCTTTGAGAAATGAGTCGTGCAGTATTGACTGACATGCAGTTGTTACATCATTCAATTATACAGAACTAGATACATATATACAACTACGTCTGGGTTGCTGTGTATTTCACACTTGGTCTGAAAATACGACCAGATCGTGTGACCTAGAAATTGGGATTAGATTTAGCAGCGTGGATTGTCTGCTGAATGTTCAACCTTATGGACCTCGGGAACACCTTCAGAAATGGTAGTGGAAATCTAGACACATTCTAGAACAGGAACATTGTCTGAGTTGCTCTGAGATTTAGTCTGTATCCCAGGAACGATGCTGCAATATCGGTTCTGATACAGCAAGATGATGTCTACAATTTCTCCTGTACTCCACATCCTCAGATTTCACAAAATAGGATCTCTGCTTTGCACTTCTTGACCAATCTGGTAAAAACCTCTTGCCGTTTGTATCCTCACTGTCTCTCCTTTCCTTTCAACAGACAAAATCTGCTTGATTTGTCATAGCTGGACTTCTGGAAAGAACACTTTGTAAATAATTGAACTTTGATTGCTTTGTGCCTCAAACTGGAACTAATAGACCTGTGTGACCACGATGCAAAATCTGAATGTATTAGTGTTTGTAAGGAAGCAGGAACAACAATTTTAGTACTTTGAAAGTAATGCCATCTTCCCTCAGCATCTCATCTCTGTAAGAAAAGTAGGATTGCACTTCTGGCGGTACACTAGATTGCTTTGCCGGCCATCTGTCATTGATGTAATGATTTAACTTTTGCAAAACTGGATCAGTCTTTGTGTGATCTCTTAGCTCATCAAGCCTTGTGGTAGAAAAATGACGCACTTCCATGACGTCAATGTCAAAATTCTCTGTCAAGCTGTCCCGTTGTATTTGTGGGTGATCTGGATAAGGTATCAGCCAGATAAAGAAGTTTGCCTTTTGTATAGACCATTTTGAAGTTGTACTTTTTGCAGTGTAAGCATCATTCTTTGTAATCTTGCTGGGGCTGAATGCATAGCGTCTTTAAAATAGTAACCAGAGGTTGATGATCCATTTCAATCTGAATATCTCGATCATAGATATAATCATGAAACTTGGATCATGTAAACACTATAGTCAAAAGTTCTTTCTCAATCTGAGCATATTGTATTTCAGTTTGGGTTAGTGTTCTAGATACATAGGCTACTGGTCTACCCTCTTGAAGAATGACTGCACCTAGACCAAATCTTGAAGCATCGCAGGAAAGTCACTGGTTTGTTTACATCATAGTATCTTGATGTAGGTGGAGTAGCAATTTTCTGCTTAAGGTCCTCAAGTGCTTTCTGGTGATGTTCTAACCATTCTTACGTGTTAGTCTCTCAAAGGCACTGTCATATCACTGAAGTCTGGTATAAACTTGCCTAAATAGTTGACCATACTAAGAAAACATTGTAGAGCTTGTACATTATCTGGTGCTGACATCTCAAGAATGGCTGCTTGCTTGGACGGGTCTGGTCTCAAGCCAGTGCTAGTAAATAAATGACCTACATATGTAAGTATTGGTAGTCTGAATTTGTACTTTAGAGGGTTGAATTTCAAGTTCACTTTGTGCTCTATCTACAGATTTCTGTCATGCTCTGCTTCACCATTGCCTCTAACAAATAATCTACTGTTATGGCATAAGGATACCCTGGAAAAAAATCTGCTCCATTGCACACTGAAAGACTTCACTTGCAGAATTTATTCCAAATGGCATCCCGAGAAGTCTGTAGCTTCCAAATGGGGTACTGAATGTAGTCAGTAATTAAGATTTGTGAACAAGCATCACTTGCCAAAATTTTGCATCTAACACCAAAAAAAAAAGTGGCATTTGGTATTAGAGCTGCGACTTCCTCTGACTGTAAGCATAGAATGATGAGATCCTTTTAATGCTTTGTTCAAATCTCTTGGGTTATTGCATATTCTGATTTCATCTGAGCCTTTTTTGTTTGCTGCTGCCATGGGCAAACACCCACCCTGTAGGTTCTGTAACTGGACAAATTGCACCTTGCTGCACCATTTTGTCCAGCTGGGCTTTGACTTTATGCTGCATAGCTATCGGAACGTTTCTTGCAGGTCTGCCACTGTACTGATCTCTGGGTTTAACTTCATAGAATACACTGGAAGTTTGCCCAACTAGTCATCGAAAACCTCAGCATACTCTGAAAAAAGTGTTAGTGAAGCTGGAACTGGGACATGTGCTTATTCGATGAACTTCTTTGGAAAAAGAAAGCAGATTAATTCTCAAACTATCTCTGAGACCTAGTAATGACTACACAGGTCTTCAGACTACATAAAATAACAAGCTGCAACAGTTCTTGGCCACATAACATGAAAGGACTACTGATCCTTTGGTTTGAATTTCTTCACCTCCATAAGCAACAAGTTACGCACAACTGGTCACATTTAGTTGTTTACCAACTCCCACTTTAGGAAAAGTATCTGCAGCTGTAACATTACACTTTGAACCAGTGTCTACTTTGAGCTCAGTGGGTTTATCATTGATGCAGATGGTACAAAATACTTCATTCATTGCCAATAAATCTACTGCTTCAGTTCTTTCACCAGTTACTGACACATCCACGTAGAAAGCAGACTGTTGCAGTTCTACTTGATCAGTTTGCTTTTTCGAATGACCCTTCTTAATAACAGTATGAGGCTTTCTTGATTTTACAAAATTTTTGCAAATGGTTCCATTTCTTACATTTTATGGTATTGCTGACCAAATGCCAAGTATTTTTTCTGTCTTAGACTCATGGTTGGCACCACAATTGTGACAGTTAACAATAAAGCTTGACTTTGTTTTTGCTGATTCACCCTTGTACTGCTGCACTGAGCATGCTTCTTTAACTGAACTAGTCTTTGAACTTGCTGGAAGATTGCGGGTTGTCCTTGCCACACCCACAGGGGCTACAGCTACCATGTGATTAGGCCTGTTTCTGCCAACCACATGTTGTTTACATTTGCTCTGGAGCCTGCTGAAACCATGCTCTTATCACTTGCAAGCATATTTGTGTGCCTCTCTAACTTCATGGATTTGACAAATCTCCATACCTTTGCTAAGCATTAAATCTCTGTCATGAAGCAAAAGCTTTCTCACAGCAGCACTATTAATTCTACACATGAGCCTGTCTTTTATTAACTCATATTTTAAATCACCAAGCTTACACGTTTTAGCTTTGTTCCTTAGGTCAGTAATATAAGCTGTAAAAGTTTCTCCTTGCTTTTGATCTCTTGTGTAAAACAAATGCCTCTCTAGTATTGGTCTGGGGTTTATACATATCTCTGAATTTGCTCTTCAAGCACTCAGTCTTCCCTTGATTTCAGCCTGCACAATAACGCAACAATTTTCCCCTTCACCTTCATACACTGCTGGTGCATATACAAATGATTGCTCCCTTTCGGTGGCCTCTGACCCTGCTAGGTTTCACAAAATGAATGCACTAGTGCATCTGTCTTTATCAGAATAAGCTGCTTGTATGAATATATTGTACTCTTGCTCAAATATTCTCCAACTCTATGCAATATTCTGATCAAATATGAGTGGTAGTGGTTTTTGAAAGCCATCTGCCATATTAATACATTTCAATGAGGACTTTTTCCAGTATGAACAAACACGCACAAAAATGTGCCAGAAATTTATGCCAGTGCTTGTAACTATGCCCAGTAGCACAACAAGCCTCTGTATAACTGAACTTTGAAATAAGTTTTCCAGGCACTGAAATGCTCTGGAAGTCACAGTACTGTAAAAGTCACTTAGAAACATTTCAAATAACTGCACTGTGCAAATAAACTGCCCAGAAGAAGCTGAGAGCAAGAAACATTTAGAAGTGACTGCACTTTCCGAAAAAATAGTACATAGCACACTGAAATTTCCCCCAAATGGCTGTACTTTGCTAAACAACTCTGTATAGTGCAAGAAACACACTGTAAGGGTGGCACTCTGCGAGTGGAAACCAACCCCAAGAAACTTTTTGAAATGACTGTATTTGAATGCACTTTATAAAATAGTAGCACTTTGCACAGAACAAACTCTTTGGCATTAATAAACACAGACTGTAAACACTTTTACACACTTTGAGATACTTTGAGTAACTCTGTGCAAAATAATTGATGTTATGTGATCCTATCTCGCCTACATTCTGACTGATGGGTTCGGAGCCGATCCCTCGGCTCCGACTCGGCACGCTTATGCCAAAGAGCGAAGTCTCTTATTGGCTGAGCTTACTATATCCCAGGATGCACCACTACCAGTCCCCCAGATCTCGTTTGCCGCTTCCCTGCGAAGACGTGGTCTCGAGCTGGCTGGGCTGAGTAGTTTTTATTAACTAACTTTTCTGTCAGTTTTTTGCTGTTTTTTGGTCACAAAAGCTGTTTTAACGGCTATCGCTCTTTTGTGTACGTTTGGATTGTGAAAACTGTTGTGTGTGATTGGGTTGAGTTTGTTTTCGGCCCCCCCTCCATCCAGGGCCTTCCCGGACTGTCAACCTTTTAAAACTTTACAGGGTCTCAAATAAATCTATAGTTGTTTAGAGTTCCCTGTCATTTACAGGAAGTGTTTGTGTTAAGCTATAACTGTAAGCTTAGGTTTATCATCAGTAAATCTATAGTTGTTTACTTTCCTGTCAAAGTTACTAGAATTGTTTAACATCATGTCTCAAACCCCTAGGCCTTCGGGTTTTAAAAAAAATGTTCGAAATGTGGTTTCAAAAGGTCTATCACAGACGATCATTCGCTCTGTGTATATTGTCTAGGGGCAAAGCACTTGCAGGAGTCATGCAGCGTATGTCACGCTTTTTCCTCAAGGGTCCTCCAGGAGAGGAAAAATAAACTGATTCTTAAGGGGTTAATTAAACCTTCCTTTGAAGAAGCCTTGGCATCCTCTCCTGCTCCGGCCAAAAAGAAAAGGGCTTCGGTTCCGACCAGTCCGTCGGATCCGACTGCCAAGAGACTTGGGCAGGCCTCTCCTTCGGCTCCAAAGACTTGGGCCGAGGTCGGAACGGTCTGCCGCGATGCCACCAGTATCGACTCCTCTGGCTTCGGAGCCGATGGCTGGGGCATCGAGAGGCGGGTCACCTTCGTCGGCTCCGCTGCTCGGAGCCGACAAGGGTCGCCAGCTCAGACACTTCCTCCTCGGCGCCGAAGTCTACCTCGGCACCGATGGAATCTGGTGTGAGTATTCCCTCGGCGCCGATACTCATCGAGTCGCCTCGGGGGCGGTCCCCTAGCCCTTTGGGGTCGATGGAGAGGCCTTCTCGAACCCGTTCTGTTTCCTCTCGGTCTTGAGAATGTCAGATTCTGATATAGACAGGGTGCTCCAAAGACTGTTCCAGTCCCCAGTCTTCCAAAATTTGTTTGGTTCCGACCCAGTTGGCTTCGAGCCGATGACCTTGGCCCACCCCATTGCCATTCCTCCTCCGACTGCTTCGGCTCCGTCGGAGCAGGTGCTGTTGGAGCCGGTGGAGATCTCAGGGTCGGCTCCGACCCTTACTCCAACCCGGCCTCGGGTCCGAGTTTGGTCACGGACTTCTTCGGCTGGACCCGGGGTGATGTTTGGGACCTATGCTTCGGTTCGAGCCTCCCCTCGGTGCTTCGGCTGCGGGACTTCCGTCGGCTATCACGGCTCCGGAGACCGGACACTCCCAGGATTCTGGGGGTCCGGCTTTCAGGGCCATGAGGAGTGCCTTGGCCAAGTCCTCTTGACCATCTCTCCGGCTTTACCGGCACCTTCCCTGGGCGTGGAGACTGGGTCTTTGGCAGTTCCCCTGTCCGTAGCCAGCGGAGCCCCAAGGCCTGAGGTTACCCCAGTGGGGTTCCCCTCCTCCTGAGGGTTCTTGAGTTGTCTTCAGAGGAACCCCCAAGGAAGAGATCGTGCAAGAGGAAGCACGTGGACTCCCCGAGTCTTTTACATCGGACACTGATATGGATGATGCAGAGGGGTCCCCGAAGTCGCCCTCGGATGATGTCTCATTTGCAGACATCTTAGAGATCCTCAAACAACGAGGCGGCTGGATATCCAAACCCCCCTCTGCGGACGAGTCAGTGCTCCTCAAGGCCTTTGGAGCTCAGCCCTCCGCCTCCTGGGTGTCTCCGCCCTTCGACGAGCTTCTGGATTTAGTTTGTCGGAGGGCGTGGGAACATCCAGATACCGTGGAACCAGTCCCTTCTCGTCCAAATAAATTTTTGTCTGCTCCCCCCGAGAAGGAGTTCCTTACTAAAGGCGTGGCTGTAGATGCCATGGTGGTGGCATCTGCTACACAACAGGATGTGGCAGAGGCTTCAACGTCCGTCCATCCTCCTAATAAGGAGTCTAGGAGTATGGACAGGTGCGGAAGCGCACCCTGACTTCAGCGGCCTTTACCTTAAGGTCTCTGAATTACTTGGCACATTTTACCAGGCTTCAGAGGGATCTGGTCAAGGAGTTGTCAGATTCTCTCTCGGGTAACCTACCTGAGCAGCTAGCCCAGTCGGTTAGCTCTCAGTTGGCTATCCTTACGTCAATTTCTAACTCGTCCATGAGGCTCATTTCCTATGCGGCCGAAGGCGGGTAGAGCGGCAGGCACAGGCGTGGCTCTCGTGACAAGCCTGGCTCCGCTTGTGTCAGTTCGGAGGCCTTCAAGTCTTCCTTCGCCGACGCTCCCTTTGATGGGTCCTCATTGTTTGGACCCAAGGTGAAAGACACCCTTACCGCTGTGAGCAAGAGGGAAAAACTTTATCTGCCGTAGGTGCCCGTTATTCCACTCCCTTCGGCCTTACCCCAAGGCTAAAGGAGGGGGAAAATGTGGTTCCATAAATCTCGCAAGTTTTTCTCCCAACAGCAGGAAGATTCCCGTCCAGAGGCAGAGGGCGGGAAATTTTTCAGGAGACGCCGTCCCAGAGGCGGCAGAGGGCCCGCAATTCTGGAGACCGCGAGTCCTTTCGTGGCTCTTCAGCCTCCCACACGTCATGAAGGATTGCCCGGCTGTGCTGCTCGAGCCAGTCGGGTGTCGTTGCCAAGCACCTAAAAGCCTGGGAGTCAATCACTCAGGACAGATGGGTGCTTGGATCATTGCCGGAGGTTACACCATCCCATTCACATACTCACCCCACCGTCCAAGAGAATCCCGGACCCACCACCCAGTCAAAGGGGAATAGCAGCCGCAGAAGCTTTAAAGCTGCTACAAGAAGGAGTCAGCCAACCGGTCCCCACAGTCCAGATCGGATCAGGAAATTACTCCAGGTTCTTTTAGTGCCAAAAGACAGGGGACCTGAGGCCAATATTGGATCTCAGCAGACTGAACCAATCCGTCACGAAATCCAAATTCCGAATGGTCACGTTACAATCCATTCTCCCATTATTGGAGAAGAATGTTTGGATGTGCTCCATAGACCTCAAGGACGCCTATTATCACATACCGATACATCAGGCGTCCAGAAGGTATCTGCGCTTCAGCCTGGGAGTCAGTCATTACCAATTTTGCGCTCTGCCCTTTGGTCTCACCACAGCCCCCAGGGTGTTCACCAAGTGTTTGGCAGTAGTGACGGCTCACCTGAGAAGTCTTGGATTCCAAGTGTTTCCCTATCTCGACGACTGGCTCCTGACTGCCACCACCAGGCATCTACTAATGGACAACCTCAAAGCCACCATCTCCATGGGTGTTTCCCTGGGGATTACATTCAATTGGTCAAAGTCTGTCTTGCTGCCCTCTCAACGCATAAAGTTTATAGGAGCAGAGATAGACTCAAGATTGATGCGTCTTTCTTCCTGCCGAAAGGATCCGAACTTTACAGGGCCAAGTTCAAGCTCTGATCTCGAGATCCAAAGCCCCAGCCAGGATGGTTCTACAGGTTTTAGGCTCAATGTCTGCCACGGTTCTTTTAGTTCCTCTAGCAAGATTACACATGAGGATTCTTCAGTGGCTCTTGTCAACTCAATGGTCCTTTCAGGATCTTCCCCTCAATCATCACATCATGATTATGGAAATATGCAAAAGGGACCTTCGCTGGTGGCTTCAGACATCCAACTTGGATCAAGGAAAACCCTTTGTTCTCCCCCCTCCAGTGGTTACCCTGACGACAGATGCCTCCCAGATAGGGTGGGGGGGGCATTGTCTGGGCAGGCTAGTTCAGGGCTCCTGGCTTCCAGGCGAAGCTCTTCTCCACATCAACGTGTTGGAGATGAGGGCTGTACTTCTATCCCTACAGGCCTTACACAAGTTTCTTCCTCAGGGCATCATCGCCATCCACACAGACAACATGTCGGTGGTCTGGTATCTGAACAAACAAGGAGGGACCAGATCGTACCCCCTTTGCAGAGAGGCCATGAGAGTGTGGGAATGGGCTGTAGCTACCAACCGCTTCTTGGTAGCGACCCACATCCCGGGAAAGTCAAATGTATTGGCGGACAAATTAAGCAGGACAATTCTCTCTCCTCACGAGTGGTCTCTAAACCGCACAGTAACAGCCCAGGTTTTCAAGAGATGGGGGACGCCGTGCTGCGACCTATTTGCAACTCCACAAAACACCAAGTGCCAAAGGTTCTTCTCCTTGATCCCACATCAGGAAGTACCAGCCATGGATGCTCTAGCACAACCTTGGCCAACAGGGCTACTTTATGCCTTTCCTCCAATTCCACTTCTTCCCAAAGTTATTCAAAAGCTTCTCAACTGGGGTCTTCAATGATTCTGATTGCCCCATACTGGCCTCGTCAGATATGGTTTCCTTACCTGAAGAAGCATGCAGTGGACGATCCGTGGACCTTAGACCTGATTCGGACTTGCTAATCCATCAGTCGGGACATTGGCATCAGTCCCTTCAATCTTTGAAATTGACAGCTTGGCTCCTCCACTTCCGACCTTAGTTAGAAGGCACACACTAGATCGGAAGTTGTTCACATTTTATCTTCGGCCCACAAACCCACCACTAACAAATTGTACCTCAGTAAGTGGAAGAGGTTTGCTATCTGGGCTCAACTCAAGGGCTTAGACCCTATCACTGCTCCTGTCCCAGAGGTTTTAAAATTCTTAACATCCCTGTTTAATCAGGGATCTTCTGTCTCAACTATTAAAGTCCAACTAGCGGCTATCTCTAAATTCCACGAATCCACGGATCCTCCTTTGATGAGCAGCAGACTATGCAAAACGTTCATTAAAGGTGCGAGTCTATTAAGACCACCAGTTTTTCATCCTGCACCTCCGTGGGATCTTGATTTGGTGCTTCGCGCATTAACATCTCCCCCTTTCAAACCGGCTGCTACATGCGAGTTAAAATATCTGTCTTGGAAAACGGCATTCTTAGTGGCTATTACTTCTGCAAGAAGAGTTTCAGAGCTTCAAGCCCCGTCTATTAAGCCACCGTACTTGATTTTCCACAAGGATAGAGTATCACTTAGGCCTAATCCATCCTTTGTCCCAAAGGTCTGTTCTAGTTTTTGTCTTCAACAATCTCTAGAGCTACCAGTTTTCTTTCCAAAATTCTCCAATGAAGCAGAATACACTCTCCATAAATTGGATGTTCACAGGCAATTACGCTTCTATTTAGACAGGACTCAGCAACCGTAAGTCAGACCAGTTGTTTGTGTCCTTCTCAGATAATAAATTGGGCCAAACCATCACAAAAGCTACTATCTCAAAATGGATCAGAGATTGCATAACTCAGGCCTATTCTTCTTGAATAAGCAACTTACAACATCTATCAAAGCTCATTCTACCAGAGCTATGGCTACTTCTATAGCTTTTCATTCCAAGCTCGCTATATCGGAAATTTGTGCTGCGGCTACTTGGTCCAACCCGCACACTTTCATTTCCCACTACAAATTGGATGTGGCATCTAAAGGGCGAGCATCATTTGGTTCCACGGTACTCTGGAGTGTTTTCCAGTGAGGCACACAGGATTGAGGTGCTAGTGTCACTGTCCCATCAGTCAGAATGTAGGCGAGATAGGATCACATAACATCTTTTAGTTATGTACTCACCATAACTTCAGATGTTTGGGATCCATCTCGCCTACATTCTAATACCCACCCTCCTTCCCCCTGCCTTGCAGATCAGAAGAGATTGAACGGTTTTGAGTTCAACTGTTTTATCTTGTTTCATCTGACGATGTTATATAAGCAGGGTATGCGTGTGTGCATGTATGCGGACAAACTAGATCTGGGGGACTGGTAGTGGTGCATCCTGGGATATAGTAAGCTCAGCCAATAAGAGACTTCGCTCTTTGGCATAAGCGTGCCGAGTCGGAGCCGAGGGATCGGCTCCGAACCCATCAGTCAGAATGTAGGCGAGATGGATCCCAAACATCTGAAGTTATGGTGAGTACATAACTAAAAGTTTATGCCAAAACACAGTAATTCACCAAAAATCATGCAGTCACCTTGCTTTTACTTAATGTGCCCTTTTTGCCCTTTGTTATATTAGTTTTGCTCATTTAATCTCTTTTCATGCCCATTATATTTTCTTGTGCTTGTTTTACTTTAAACATGCTTGTTTTGCAATTCTGAGGTAATTCTAAAGTACTTGTGTGCTTTTCTGATGCTAATTTTATCAAATATCTTAATTTCAAACATTTTGTCTGATTAATAAGCGTTCTGCTTCTCTTTTTGCTTAATAAACCTTTTTCTGCTATTTCTTCATTTAACAATGTATTTTGTGCCCTTATAATGCTCCATTTTATCTTTTTAATAAGTAAATCATTCATACAAGTTTTCATTACCATTAACTCGTTTCTGGCCCTTTTTTGCTCTCAGTTCACTTAGTTTGCCTTCACCGTTAACCCTGCCCCTCGTGGCTCTGAAAAAGCAGTCTCTGGAATCCCGGCTCTGACACCATGTCACTCGTCTAGTCAGGATGAAGTCTACTAACATTGTGGGTTCTGTTCAAGCAGGATTTTTATATACATATTAGAAATGAAGCTATATAACTTTAACTCGTATAAAAACTAGCTGTTTCATACGTAGATGTTCACACTCTGGCTGTACTCGCAAAATGGCATGGAAGCTAGCACATGCTTCCCATTTATATGCACATTCAGATCTTAGACATGCTTCTTAAAGGTACAAAACACTTAATTCTGCATCTTCTAAACCTGTTGCTATCTCACAAGTTCGAAAAAGGAAAAACTTGGCAACATAAAGGTACAAAACACTTATTGCTATCTTACAAGTTCGAAAAAGGAAACATTTTGTCCTTTATGGTAATGACGCGTCAGGAGACGTGAGACAGCTGCTTCTGTAAAACTTTTTGCTTCTTTCTTCAGGTAGGGTAGCTATGGCTGGCCCCGAGAATATTACCTCATATAAATGCTGTGCCTGTCCCATTTGTCTATCGGTATAATTAGGCTCCCACTCTCTGTCCTGCTACTTCCAAGCCACTGCAACTTACAAGGGGATGGACACATTATTGATTAAACTTTTAACATGGATAAGACTGTCTTACATGAAGGTCTGTTTACAGTCAAAAGAGCAACAAGGACAGCTATCTGACTTGGAAATAGTATGCATTGCACTAACTTTTTGTCTGAATTGCATGTTTGTTCAGGGCCAGTGTTTTCTAAAAAAATAGATGCAGGTTATTATTCTTTTGCAAAAAATTGTTTATTTGTTTTATTGAATTTTCCTAAACTGATAATTAAGTGAACTGGTCTGTGGGACATTTTTAACTGTGACCTGGACCAGAGATGCAAAGAAAATGAGTGACCAGTTAAAAATGAGAGAATAAATCTGGAAAATATACAACAAAATAGAAAGAATAAAATCTGGAACAGAAAAGGTATTGCTCTAATTTTACACAGAAATAGCCATTTATAATTAGACTGTTTGGTAAATGTTTGAAAGTGTAAGGACCAGAACTTTTCACTTTGGAACCTTGTGTGATTATGGGGAATATGTAGTAATTCCAGATTTGTGGTGTTTTGGAATATATCCCTATTGAGTTTAAATAAACCCAAAATTGGGGTGTGTGTATAAATATTTATATCTAAAATATACAAAGTAAGTGTGTGTGTGTGTGTGTGTGTATGTATATGTGTGTGTATGTGTGTATATATATATATATATATGTATGTATGTATGTATGTATATATATGTATGTGTATATGTGTGTATGTATATATATATATATATATATATATATATATATATATATATATATGTGTGTGTGTGTATGTATGTGTGTGTATATATATATATATATATATATATATATATATATATATACACATACACATAAATATATATATAAAACGGTGTGGAAGTGCAAGGGGAATTCACTGTTTTTGTTATAATTATTGAAGTGCTGGGGCTCACAATATTGCGTAAAGACAATTCATAGGCTTTACACGTTAAAGAGAAGATATCCGGTCATGTATGTTTCTTACTTTTCCCATTTAAACAAAGCCATGTCAGACTGGTTGCTAAATCTATCTTAGCAGACATTAGACTAACCACTGTCCTGGCATTTTTTTATCAGTTGAGGAGAAGCTTCTTCACTTTAGCTTTAGGTTACTAAAAGTTCCTTAATATTTTGTTTTATTTTTCCATATGGATATCTGCACATAGCCGTGTGCAGTCTGTATATTTTGCATATTAATTTAATATGTAAGATATCATTTTTTCTATTAAATGTATATACCTGCCTTTCTTTTTAGTAAGATACAGATATACAAAAATATTATCATTTCTAGAGACTGGTGTTTTACAGTTTAAAAAAAAAAAAAAATTTCTTACTAAGCCACGTTTCCATCCCATTATTCAGTTATGAGAACATCTCAGAATTTTTTGCCATAGGCTTACTTAGCTAAAAGCCTTGACCTTTTCTGGGAAGGTGAAACAAGAATGGTGGCAGTATTTATGCTGTAAAAGTCGTCTAGTGAGTGCTGAGGTGTCGAGCAGGTCAGTGTAACTTGACACAAGGAGCCGTCCATGAGTGACTGTTTCCTATGTCAGGAGTTAAGGTTGATTTGAGGTTAGATGTGGCATTTATGTCAGGAGTTAAGGTTGATTTGAGGTTAGATGTGGCATTGCTGGGAATACAGTCTGATCTATCTGGAGTCAAGATTGCTAGAAGTTGCAGATCTTGGCAGACTGGCACCCACCAAATTCCTACTAGACAAGAAGCAGGCTAAAACAAGACCTTTATGGGAGTGTAGTGAATATCCATTCCTGTTTTTTATGATGCAACTATAGATGATTCTTGCATATGCTCTTGCCACAATCCTGCCTAACAAGTCTCTATATACTGGTAAAAAATTCAGTTGATTGCTTTTATGTACCAGTGTCCTCAATTTTTGTTTATACCTCACTGTTATGTGCTAGTGTTACTTTGTATGCTCACTGTATATATTTAAGACACCTGAAGTTCTTTTTGTGTTTGAGCTTTTCTGCTAGGGCCTCTGCTGAAAATGGGCCCATGCCCAGTTGGACTTATTCCCGGTAAACAGATGTCAAATAAATGGAAGTATATCCCTTCATATCCCCCCCCCCTCCCCTCTTTGGTCACATAAAATGTGACTGGTAATCCAATTCTGTAGTGTCCTGGCAACAACAGTGACATCTTTACAGTTTTCTAGGGTGGCACTGTTTATTGTCAAAGTTCTTGACCGGTCCTATTTATGATGGTAGGTATGTATACCATTTTAATTTGAAAAAAAAAATTGAAAAAAAAAATGCAGACTTACAAAACTGCCAACATAAAAAATAACTGTGTGTGTGTGGGGGGGGGGGGCAGCTTTTAATATACAAACAATAAGGGCTTTCATCTCTGGAAAATACTGTAAACTGAGTGTTCATCAGACGTGGGTGCATTTATTGGCTTTTGGTTTGTCATTTTAATTTGGGCTTGACATTTCACAATTTTGTTATCCCTCAATAGAAAACTAAATGCTGTCTCCAGCTGCCAGACTTGCCTGTTTGAATTTTGGTAGCATTCCTGTCTTTGTAGGGTTGCTGTTTCACAGATCTCGTTCTTAGTTCCTGAAGATGATGGACAAGTTTTAGGATGAGTAAAAGCCAGTGATAACTGATATTTTTCTTATCTAAAAGAAAGCCCAGCAAATTTAACTACATTCTGACTTGCTTTGGTTTGCTTTTTGCATTACAGTAGACTTTCCCTCATAGGTGCTGAAGCTTAAAACATATCATACGTTTGTTTTGAATCAGAGTGAGACCTTTTCAATGGCCAGTACTGCTTGAAGCCAAGTATTCCTCTTGAGTTACAGAATTATAAATGTGGGTCTCCCTGCCTGTTTTTTTTTTTTTTTTTTAGGAAGTGGGTAACTATTTATTTATTTATTTATTTATTTATTTATTTATTTATGTATTTATTTATTTAGCCTGGAGAAACCATCTGGAAATGTCACTGACAACCAAGTATATGTATTTTGTAACATTTTAGAAGTGACCTCTGGGTAATTGTTGATATTAGGTCTGTGGACAATTATGAAGCTGTGATTGTTTTGTTTTTCGTTTGACTTTCTCATGTAAAAGTTATGTGTACAGGCAGGTATGCACCTTTGAAAGAAGTTGTGGCCTTTGAAATATGTTTGAGGTTTGCATTTTCAGTGCTCTGCACCTCTACACCATACCCTTTAGTTCCAGAATGGTTTAGGGTTATGATGCCTTCACTGTCATTAATATAGTTTCACCAAAAGTATCTTGAAATAATCTACTGGCTGTAGAGAATCTGACAGCATTTTATTAAAGTGAGGGTCACTGTTTAACTCGGATGACATTATCTGAATGTCAGGCTCATGCCAGCCCCTTTGTAAAGATGTCATTACAGTTTACCAAATTTATGCACCAAACATAACACAAAAAATATACATGAAGCTACACTAAAAAATAAATAAATAAATAAAACAAAACAACAAGTTTTTTTTCTCCCTGCATCAAACCAGATCAGGTCTTCCCCCATCCTCCATATTTTAAATATATTAATTGTATGCACAGTCCTAAGGAACAGCCCAGAAACCATAAGTATAGAATGTAAAATATATCTCACAGGAACTCTGATGCAAATTGCCACCAACTAAAAGCTCAGACCTCAGACTGCACTTGCAGTTCAAAATGTTGGAAAATAATGACCATCTAAAATCTCAGCTAATTAAAGCCCTGAAACTTCCCAGAAACATAACAAAGTAATTACTAACAGTATCCAAGTTGACCCAACCAAAAACGCCAACAGTTAAGAAGCATTACAAACAATTCAAATACCTTCACTTTTAAAGAAGCTGCACATCGAATAAGTACAATTGAGTTTTGAAATTGTCATGATTGTCCCTTGCATGTACTCTGCATCAAATTAATCTGTTATTTGATGCTGATAATACTGGCTCACAAGCTGTGACCTTAGAAGCATCATTATATGCAAATGTCTCTTCTGAGCAGTTGCAGAAAGTTTCTCTGGAGCATTTTAGTTCCTTTCAATCAAGACTGTCCAAATATAATTCATGGATAAATATAGTATGTATACTGTTATGGATAAGTCATAAGGTAATGCTGGAGAGTGACTTCTTTCAGTGCTTTGTAATAGCTGAAAACGTTGTCAGGCCATCAGTGTCTGTCTGCTTTTCCCTACGATCAGTAGGCTGTTAATTCCCTGAATTGGAAACATTTAATCAGAAATGATAGAAAAACGCAGCTGCCCTTAGATGCAAACTACACCACAAAAGTACATTGTCTTCCAGGGGGCAAGTCCTGGCACCTATGTATGGGAGAGGCTTTACCTTCCTGGCACCCACATATGGGGGAGGATTTGCCTTCCATATCCCCATATGGATATAAATGTAGTGAAAAGGAGTAACTTGGATATAGATATAATACTGGTCTTTTTATTGCAATATATGATCTTTTTAGAAGTAAGTTATGCAATAATTGTGTTGTGGTTTATAAGAAATGTAGAAGCATTACTGATTTTTTTTTCAGGTTCACAGGCACTTTATAAAACCATAGGAGAACTTTATTAATAATGTTTGGGACTTCAGAGGAATTTTGACGTTTGGCTCCTATAATATCTGCTGTCATGCTGTTAATTCATTTAATGTAATAAATGGAATAAAATTTCAGACCAAGGAACACTTTACACATGGGACATATATATGCCCTATTATACAATAATGAGTCATTATTATTCAAATATGTGCACACTGATTGGACAGCCCAATCAGTGTGTCAGTTGCAAATCAAGCATATACCAATGGAAAAAAGTCTGGTTGCTAAAGTATCCTTGAGTAGCCTGATTTTTCTATCTGCATATGCTTACAGGTCAGCAAAAATAATCAGAACCTACCTTATTTTCCTTGTGTTTAGGCTGTCCCTTGTAAAATCTCCATTAAAGGGGAGGGGGGAATGGAAATGGAGATTCTGTTGCTTTCCTTGCACTGCACTGATGTGCAAGCATGGTAACAAGTCCCATATGCATGTGCAGTACATCGGAAAAGGCGGAAGAACACAGAGGAACACTCCAGCATTGTTGTATAAAGACATTATTTAAGAAAGGTAAGCGGTTATTTTCTTAAATAACGTCCTTGTGTAATAGCAGTAACCCACTCCTGGGTGTGGGTTAAGCTGGATGTACCCACAGTTGGCTTTGTTTGATCACTCTGGCTGCTAGCAACTTTGAGTTGTAAAAACAGGAAAGACTTGGTATTATTCTAAAGGGATTCTATTTATATTTTAAAATATAAAATACTTAAACCGTATGGTCTTAACATTGAATGTAGTGCATTTTTTTTTTAAATTTATGATGTATTTGTAATTAGTTGTGTTTTCTGATCAGTTTTGTTGAATTAATTGTTTTGCTTTTTATTAAGTGTGGTGCTAAAACACCTCTGAAGGCTTTGTTGAGGTGCCAAAGGTTTTAGTAAGTATTGTTTTTAGTATTTGTCGTTTGGCTCAGCTAGACTAACCCAGTTAACAAAGGCCCGTTTTCAGTGGAGACCTGAGGAGAAAAGCTTCAGAAAAATAATAAATGAACATGTATACATTCAAAAAAGTGTATGTATGATATATATATATATATATATATATATATATATATATATATATATATATATATATATATATATATATATTGCACCAGTTGGCAGTAACAAAGTTGCATGAAAAGTATATACAAGATAAAATGGCAGAGTGAAGAACAGATGGAAATTTAGAGAAAATCAGACTTAGATTCACATATGCTTTTCATAATATTACAGAAAGCAGAGCTAGACTGGTAATAAAAACGTGCTAGTGTTGCTATTTACAAAGAGTATAAGTAATAAAAAAAATATCTAAGCGAGTTCTAGTGAGGTGGGAGGGGATTAAGAAGGATCCTGGCGTGGGCAGGAGCTAGAATTAAGGGGTAGTTAAGTTCTATTTTGAAGTGGTTTGTACAGTTAATGTTTCGGATATTTGGGGGGGGGGGGATTCTTCTTTTTATAAAGATGTTTGCCAGTGTTTTTGTTTTATAAATATTAACAAGGTATTTTGATTATATATGGTGGACTCTGCTTACTAGTTTGTCATTGCTCTGTATTTACCCAGTTTAGTAGTTTTGTCAAAAAAGGAGCAACACCCTGCAAGTGTTAACAAAGTAACCAACTGAACTGTATTGTTGCAGTTTTATAGAGAAAAAATGTGGTTCAGAAAAGGTAAAAATCAGGAAATCTGTAACAGGGAAATAGTACCAATACAGAAGACTTTATTTCATAAGCAAGAATTGGTATATTGCTGAATATGTATATAGCAATCTGTATTTATCATAGGGTACAGGGAAAACAATTGTAAACTTCATCTTTGCAAAATAAATCCTCTGTTAGGCTCATAGGATGCTAAAATGTTTGTATTAATTTATAATCTATGATCTATCATTAACTTTGTTTGATACTGTAGCCAATGTGCTTTGTAGTTTGGTATAACATGATTTTAACTTTTGTTTTAAATATGATTATATGTGATTCTAAATGTAAACCTGATGATGTTTGTGCGAAAACATGTTGTGCTAATTTTTACATTTGGAATAAACTCCATTGAAAGTTTCTTTCCCTTCTCTCTGTGGTAGCTTGAGTTTCTTTTTAAACTGTGGTCTTATTTGATTGAGCTCGTCCTTAACAGTGTTGTGTTCATTGGTTGTGGCAAAGTGGGTAGTGGGTATGAGCTGTCTGCTTTGTCCCCCTGCTTATCTTACTAATCCATTAGTATTCCTTAACTTAAAACATGTTCCATAACACTTCCACTGTTCAGACAAATTTGATCTGAAGGTGGTTTGTAGGGTGTTGTAATAGGATCACAAAAGAAAACTGTGTTTTTTTAATTACCACTTTTATTTTCTTGTGGTTTGTTGCTTGGGCAGTTCAATGATTAGACATAAACCCATACATGTATGCTATGTTAATGCACTGTGCAGAAAGCAGCAAACTTGAAATGTAATCTCTCAAAATAAATGTGATTGCTCCCAAAACTAGTCGGTAAGTACACTTCCTGTATTTGATAATGTAGTTTTCAGACCTGGTCCATTAGTAACAAAATTCGATTTAGTGTTGCAATGCCAGAGAGGAGTACATTGGCAGCCATAGTAATTGCCTTGTTTATACAAGGCACATGCTCCAAGACACTGGTTACTAATTTCAGTTTAAGAAAAACTAATTTCAGTTTAAGAAAAGCCAAAGTCCCTTATGTAAGTATCTGATTGTACTTTAACACTCTAGCAATTATGATGGGACAAGGACATAACCTCCAGAATAGGTACCTGGTCTAAAATATGGTTAATACCTACAGTTTTTTGAACACTGAATTTCCATTACTTTAGGACTGACATGGGGATCAGTGATCACACAGAGCTCATACTCCCTATCCGCTTTGGTTTGAATAGAAATAAGACCTCCTTCAGTATGAATCCACTGTGTTGGGCTACTGTCTAGCATACTAGATAGAACATCTGGAATAAAATTTCCAAGAGAGATGCTTATTTAAAAAAAAGAAACTCATCTTGAACAGTTAAGTGTTTAATTTTAGATGGAGCTGTTTTGGATGTATTCTGTTCTGGATTACACTTCTAAAAAAATATATAAATGGAAGTGTCTATTAGACCCAGAGAAGCCAGCATCAGATCCTGGCTGGCTGAAAAAGCTCAGTCAGTTACCAAGCAATGGATCAATGATTCCAGTATTGATGCATTGTAATATCTAGTCTGTTGCTTCTTTGTCATTATCCAGTTACATATGACTGTTTCAGAATAAAATCAGATTTGTAAAAGGACTGCCTCTATACATATTCTTGAGAGGCTTACCATACATACATCATTCACACTTTAAGTGACACTTAAGTGTGGAATATGGGTGTACCAGTTTCCTTAGCCTCACTTGTCTGCTGGCATCTCTGAAGAGAAGCACACGACTCCCATGTTTACTAGTTCTTTAAAGTATGTCATTACAATGTTGGCATACAATGTGTTGGAACCAGTATTTCTGTCCCATACCCAAGCACTCCAGTGAAAAACACTTATTAAGAAAATATATAATGTCACTTTCTGAATAGACAAATACTTTTATTTTTAATTCTTCTCCACCCTTGTAAAAATCACTGCCACCTTCTGCCGTTGTGGTGTCTTGCTCTAAGCTTCAGTAAAACTTCAGGACTCGCTAGTTCTAACCTACAAGTGTTTTGCAACAATTTGGCTATTTCAGTATGGATGCAGTTTTTATATCCTTTATGGTTGCAATGAGCAAATAATTTTACCTTGGTTCTTTTATTAGAAGTTTTCATTATGACTGCTGTTAATGTTGGAAGCATCAAAAATAAATTAATCCGGTATGAAGTCTTGCTACAACTGCCTAAGATTGACACAATGGGAATTATTGAATTATAGTTAACACTAGTAACAACCCCCCTTTCCTTTCAGGCAATAGATGAACTTCCGAGCCAGAGAACAGAAATGAGATCTGGTAGGGGAGTAGTTTTCCTAACCAAAAGTAACATTGATGTACATGTATATCTTCTACCAATAACACTAATCGTATATCTTCTACCAATAACACTAATCATTTGATAAAGTGGTTAAACTTGAATTAAGTAGGGGGTTGAGGTACGTAGGGGGTTAGGGCGGTAGCGAAATAAGGGCAGCCAGACGGTTTGAAGAAGATCTTGTGGGCAGTGGTAAGCTGAAGCAATTTCAGACAACCCTAAGAGTTGACCCAGTAGGCCTGGATCTGGGAAAATATGTAGACAGCAATATGGCCTTTGATCATGTGGCTAAGGTAGGAAGAAAATCATTCTGTGTTGCTCAACTTATAAGTAAGGGCATGGCATCCAGGTCCAAAGAAGTCATATTGCCACGTTATTTGGTCCTTATCAGATGCATCATGTACCTGACCAGACGTGTAACAGTTGGAATTCTTATAAAGGTTCCATACCAGGAGAATCCAGGGTATAAACATATATCATCTTGTATGGATGCCATACAGCCCTATCTATGTACTTGGTCTCCTACAAGTTACCAAGAGACTATGTATGCCTGGCATACAAGGCATCTTCAGATCAGGCTCTAATAGACCTTTCGCACATCTGCAAAATGAGCAACATCAGAACTACTAGATCCAAGCAATTAACATTGCTTGTGACATTAAGACATGTTGGCAAGATGGGTATGTGTCCGTGGATCCCTATGCTCTTGAACAGCCCCTCCATCCACGTGAAGCGGAGTCCATCTCTAACCCTGTTTAAGCACAACCTAGACTAGTGGACAGGTAGTTGGAAATTGACTTGTGTCTGGCCACCATGTAGCTGATATTCAGAGGCAGACAGTAATGCCCAAACTAACATAACCTCTAGAAACATCCTAAAATGTCCTCTCCTAATAAACGCACATGATACATAGGGACACAATTGGGTTGATTTGTATGGCTAGGCTTATAAAGGCCCTGGTGGTCTCTGGCTTAGTATAGCTATGAACCTATAAAATCCTCCCTTATCCTCTGTCAGGTGCTATGGTGTAGAGGGATATCCACCTACCTATAACCTAGGCTGGAATAGCAGCTCAGGTTTCTGAATTTCTTACAGGAAATGAAAGGCAGGCCCATGCAGGGGATTTGCGAAATATATCACTGAGAGGCGGTGTAGACCACAGAAGAGAATAGCTTTTGGATATTCTCAGTAAATGCCAGGGTGGGGAGAACGAGGGTAGGTCATAAAAACCCTCAGCAGCAGAAGCAGTTGCTAGCACTGCCTCCCCAGGAGCCCCTTCCAGCTCACTTAGAGTAGTCCAGGGGAGGAATGATATGATCAGTGATAGAGTGGGGCCACTAGGATGGCTGGTTGAAGCATGGGGGGGGACTTCCTTTTTTTTTTCTCTCATTTCTTCAACATTCCCACCCCCTCCCTGTGTGTATTTCTCCATGCTTTATCCACTATTTATGTTGTGGCTTCCTTCAGACAGACCTCTGAATTCACCTACACCAGCTCTGCATTTCTGACCCCTGTGCATGTCATATTAATATTAACTGCTACTGTATATCAGCCAAAATCCAGCATACTGCACCGTGTCTTCTGTCCTATGCCCTGAATCTCCCCTTTCCTATTCTACAGCTTTTTCCATCAGTCACAGACACACTGACACCAATCTCAAATACTTTTCACCTCTGTTGTTCTGCCATGCCATGGGCACATATGCAAATGTCTCAGTATCCACAGCACTGTAACCTCTGTGCCGACCTTTTCACCCTGCTCAAACACTTGTCTAACATGGTTTTATCTTCCCTATTAACTCCTTTAAGTTATTCCTGACATCACTGACTATTGGATTAACTTTTAATCTCCCAAGTATTTATCTTTGCCATCCAAACTGGACAACTTAGTGTTTCATGTACCCCTCATTCCCTCTATAGGAATCAGTAATGACTTGAATGGAAACATAAACCTATCTATGCCACACATCTATACCATATCACCCTCATTTCTGGCAATAAAATATTCCCTTCTGCAAGTAACCACATACAATCTGTAAATAGAGCTATGCTGCTCCTCTTCCTCTCCTTCCCTTTAGATTAAAAATGTTAAATCATTCTTTGTGCTAATTTTTATATATTCGTAAACTGAAAATAGCTAGAAAGAGTACAGTTATGCCTTGTACTCATTTTAAACCATACCTTCCTTGACGTACCCCATTAATAACTATAGAATGTACCCCTGCCCAATTCCTCCCTAGGCTACAAAATCCAAGTAACCTTCTGCTCCCCGTCGGCTGGTTCTTTTATACCCCTGTCGCACTGACGTCAGGGAAGAGGCAACGACATCCGACGCCGGACCTAGACTTTGGAATTCGGCCGACCGTGGACCCGCCTGACGGCAGGAAAACCCATCTGTTATGACTGCAGCTGTATTAGCACTCGAACATTTACATTTATGGTAGGTACAAAACTGTACTTTCTGCCTTCCACTTCAGTAATCTTACCTGCTCTAACCTTCTTCATTTCGATGGATTTCTCCTCATCCATTCTGCACGCACCATAACTTGATCATTAATTGCCCTATCCAGAACATCAACTACTCCCTCTTCCCTTCTTGTCACCTCATCCATCAGAACCCTGTCCAGTCTACCAGCTTCCTTCCTGTCGTCTCTCAGGATTCCCAGATGTATTGTTTTTTTCCACACCTGTATTTCTGTGTATCTTTCAAACCTACTTCTCTCATCCCTGTCAGCTGCTAATGGGGGATTTTAATATGAACAGGAAACTCCATACAACATACTGAGTGAACAAACCCAACTAATGGTGAGCATACTGCATTGAACTGGATCTGTTCCAGATGTATTAACAGATGCAGTACACTACTTGTGACAATCTTCTATATTCAGTTATCAGTGCTTTATTTATTCAGTTATCAGTGCTTTATCACTATTGTTTTTCAGTTAATTATTTATTTAATGCATTTTTCACTTATCAACAGGCTTTACGAAAAAAGGAAGAAAGTGTTGTCCAAGGAAGGGTAAAAAGGAACAGATTCCAAATTGGAAAAACTCCCTCCTTAGCCTCAACAAGCAAATTAGGTCCCTAGTGAAAACCTCCAAGGCCAATTATGAATCAAAACTACCCTTCATAATAAAGGGAAACCATAAAGTCTTCAGTTACATCAGGAACCTCCGTGGCAAAGCCCAGGTGTGTTCCGAATTAGTACTTAACAGTATCACTTACACTGATCTTGTTGACTTAGCCAACCTGCTAGCAGATAGGTTCAGTGCAAATTTCTCCACCCGTTCCCACCAAAGGCCCTTTTGATATCACCAGTATTTGTCCCTCACCTCGCATCTCCATAGATAGTGTTACAGGCCCTATCCAAGGCAAAGAGCACAGCTTTCATGGGACCCGATAGTATCCCAGGATGTATTCTGCACCATCTCTAGCAAGAACTGGCTTCACTATTGAGCACCCTATTCAACCACAGCCTAAGTACAGGCTTCATTCCAGCAGAGTGGAGAACTGCCATTGTCATCCCCTTGCACAAAGGTGGTGCCATTACTGACCCTGGAAAACGATCACCCCATTAGCTTGAGAAGTCCGATCTGTAAAGCCATGGAGCGTATTCTGCATCTCCTAAACAAGGACATAGGCAATCTCCAAGTACTTGACCCCACCCAGTTTGGATTCGTCAAGGGCAGATCTTGCCTGTTTGAGACTGTCACCAAGGTCCTGGATGAAGTCAGTACATACAGCTTACCTTGACTTGGCCAAGGCCTTTGACACAATCCTCCACTCTGGCATCATCAAAAAGCTAACACAACTTTGCGTAAATCCCTATCTCATCAGGTGGGTGGTCATCTGGCTCACTGACATGACCCTCAAAGTCAAAATAGGCACCTCTACCTCTGATAGCAGACCTGTCACTAGGAGTTCCCCAGGGATCTGTCCTGGAACCCCTACTGTTTGGCATCTATTTCTCAGAGGTCCAGGCAAAGTCAGAAGGCCTGTGGCCGAACTAGTTTGTGGACGATTGTAAGTTGGGTGCTGTCATTGACTCCCCAAATTATGTTAACATACTGCAAGAGGGTCTCGCAGTAACTAATGACTGGTGCCAAAGTCAGGGCCTCAAGTTAAATGCAAAAAAATGTATCCTACCATTCAGCAAAACACGACCCCTACTGATTACCGCATCAATGGCAACCCCCCTAAGCACACAACCGGTGGTGAGAGACCTGAGCACTTGGGTTAATAACCTCACATTCAACCATCATGTAGCGAGATTGCATCCATAAAAAAGGTTATTGCCTCTCTATACTCCTCCCTCATTAGACCAATAATTGAGTTTAATGCCCTGTTTCGGATATACATCTCCAAACATCTGCACCAACTGGAAAGGCCACTGAAATACCTCATGAAGAGAAGCCATAGCCTCCAACACCTATGCTTTGCAGACAGGCTCAAATCACTATTACTCTACTCTGTATCGTACAGATCGCTCAGGGGTGATCTCTGTCTTGCCTACAAGGCAATCTTGGACCCTGCCTTACTAGAGATACTCCTCACCCACTACCTGCTCAGAAGACCTGAATCTAATATGCGGCATCAACAAAACCTGCTGGAGAGAGGTTTGTCTCCCAGAGGCTACCCTGTCTCCGGAATAGACTTCTCATACAAGTCAAACGGAGCACCGCGCTGACCCTCTTCAAGCGCAACCTTGATGAGTGGATGTGAACCTGCAAGTTTGTCCCAAACAGGGGTTCCACCTGTGTCCCTCATTGATGGGCAACAGGTGCTGACTGAGGTTTCTTTTTGGGGATAAACTTTTGGCTAGGCTTGTAAGGGCCCCAGGGTCATTAGCCTAGTAATCTCCTATGATCCTAATAATTTCTTGCATAGTATTTTGAAAGGACTGCCAACCTTAGCAGTGGGAAGTTCTAGTATACACAAATTGCTGACTGCAAAGCTATATTACATTACATTACCTTTACCATTCATGCAAGTACAAAAAAAAAAAATCAAAAGAAAACCAGCCCATTGGATTAAATCCGAGTTTAAGCAAAATGTTGGAGCTTATAAATCTGTGACAAAGAGCTGACCCTGAACAGCACTGCATAATTAGAAACCATTGCAAAACAGTCTAATAAAACAAAATCTACATTTTTGAAGTGGAGGCAGGTAGCTACCACTGCTTGGTAACATGAAAGGATTTTGGAAAAAATCAGTAACTGGTAATAGGAGTATACAATATTAAACCACTACATTCGCAGTGCCTTCTGTGTGGAGTCTGCATGTCCTCCCTGTGGTTGGATGGACATTCGAAAGACATGCGGAAATGGGCATGCCATCGTTGAAGGTTGAATGTCGAGCTGGCACCTCGGCGTTCGTGAAAATCTACTGCCAATCATTAGCGGACCGGAGTTCCACTGTGGCGACCCCTAACCGGGAAAAGCCGAAAGACACAGCAATAAAAGCCTTTGCATTTCTTTAGCTCCAGAATACAACTTCCTGTGCATAAGATGCATAATGCTAAAACTTCAGCGTAACATATTTTTTAGCTTTTCCACTGAATTTCATTTTATAGAAGTCTGTGTATCTAAACTGAATTAGTGAATGAGAGAAATCCCAAATGATGGTCAGGATGGCTGTGACAGCTTTTGTCCATTATATCTGTGAGTGTCATTGCTGTACATCTGACATTTTTAGACAACTCTCTTCTCAACAGCATTTTTCCTTGAAATTGTTAATGCTATATTGCTTCTAAAGCTAGGATATAAAATTTAGCCAGGTTTGCCTAGGCTGATTTTAAATTTCTATTACTACCTTACAAAAATGTTGTAAGGGCAGTTGGTATGCAATTAAAAGCTCAACTGAAGCCCCCTAGTTGCTTACTGACCAGTGACCTGGCCTTAGAGTAGAATGAATTACTACTACTCTTTTAGCCTTGAGGGGCAGCATCTTTAGATCATTGGATGTAAGGGAACAGACAGCTGCTATGTGGACCTATCTGAGATGTTCATTTCAAATCTGTTACTCATAGATGACTTGTAACTGTAGGCAACAGATTTCACATTTGTTTGAATGAATTTTGTCATTTTCAGCTGCAAGTGCTAAGATTTGAGGTACCTCAACAATGATTCCTTGCCCCTTTGTTATTTGCCCTTTTTCATTATCTCGGTTACAATAATTATTTGAAATATTATAAGACTGATGGACTATCCACTGTGCTGATGAGACTGCAGCTTTTCAAAATGTTATTCTGCTGTATGCTAATGGAATGGTCTTCTGAACATCAGGTAACTCGCCCTCTTTGGCAAGTTTTGCCATATTTTACATTACTTGTATCTTAGTCTGTGTAAGACCAAATGTGTGTCTCTCTGCAAATCAAACACACACACACACACACACACACACACACACACACACACACACATACACATTCCTTTATGTTTAAAAGTAACTGGAGCATTTCTGGGCCAGATGGGAGTCAACTTGAAACCGTACAAATCTGAATTTACTTTGGGTCTAACTGGATTAATCATTGACCTTTTCTAATTACACAAACTATGCTCTGTGTATACATACCTTCAATTCTGCTGCCCATCTGTCAGAAAGCTACAAATGTTCTGATGAAAGATGCAAAGGAGTTCTCTTCCCAGCATTGTGTATGCAGTATCTGTCATAACATCATCCTCTATTTTAAACTTCCAAAAGACTGAACAGTACACAAAACACAATGTACAGATATATAAATGCTGCACAGAAGAGGCTCTGTTAATGTCTCTGTTTTTAATGATGAAGGCTAACTACTCTTAGAACCATACTCCTGTCTGGTGCTCTTAATTTACAGATTGTGGTTTGGACCAGTACAAGTCTACATTGTATTTTAACAAGCAAGGAATGTAAGCATGCTTGTGTCACATGTATATTCTTCTTTTTCATTAGTAATTTCCACATCATTCTATTTCATACATATCATAGGCCCTTTCTGTTAGAGGCACTGTGATAAGGAATTTCTTTCCAAGTACTCATACAGTGTATGAGTTACCCACTGATGTTCAATTGTATGTGCAGCTTGAAACAGTACTTCACAATAAAGCAACATACAAGTGCAGTGGTGCGTTTATCTAATTTGTACACTGTAGTAGTGTATTGCAAAACATAACTTGTCTGCTCTTGGGTGATGTCATATTGGTGTCCTTTAAGGAATATGTATACTTTACTGCTTTTTTAACCTAATTTCATTTTTTAATTTTATTATGTTTAATGTTTTGTGAAGTAGTGTTCTCCTGTACTTTTTTATTGTAGACACATTTGCCTGTAAAATAAGCAAATAAATACAGATATTGGACAGCTTTATCTAGAAATTTAGGTCACCAGTTATTTTCAACTACCTGAATTTCTATTCATTCCCCTTAGTTTATCACCCATCTCCAAACCCTAAGTCTTGGAAGAGAGCTAAATTCAGAAGAAAGGTCTACCAATGTTTTTTTTTTTTTTATTTTAGTTTGATATTATGCACCATATTAATACTACAGAACCACTCCGTAAGTATTTGTGATTTGTATCCGAAGATGTTTTACTATGTGGCCACAGTAGGACCAACAGTATTGATGTGATGTCACTTTACAGCTTTGCTTTGTGTTTCTCAGAATCCAGTTCAAGACATGATGGAAAAAAAGAAGCAGGGTGTTTCCTTCCATCGTTTATGCAAAATAGTGGTATTCTGAAACGCAGGCATCTTTACACAACCTCTGAAACCAGACTTTTTTTTTTTTTTTCTGAATTACCTGATTATTTGTAGTTAACTGAATTTCTTCTATTCTTTTCATGGTTAATTTTAAGTGCCAGCATAAATTATCTAAACTACAGGTTTTTCTTAGATTAACAGTATATAGTTGTCCAACCCACTTCAATGCTGTTACTTGGGTGTCAAAAGAGTTCTTTGCAGTAGCCTTGTATGACTTGATCAATTTATGTCAATACTCAGTGTAGCACTTATTTTTTTTTTTAAATTATGTTTTAGTCAAAATTACAGAGGAGGAGAGATTGCATTCCTTAAATTTCAACAAATATAGTGGTGTGTCTTTTGGCTTTTCCTGGTTAGGGGTCGCCACAGCGGAACTTCGGTCCGCTAATGATTGGTAGTGGATTTTTACGTGACTAGTTGCCAGCCTGATGCACAACCTTCAACAAAGGTACGCCCATTCACGCATGTCTCCAGACAGAAGACACTCTGGCTGAGAATCGAACAGGACAACGTCTTACTGTGAGGCGACAACGCTACCGCAGCACCACCATTCAATAAATATAGTGTAAATTCAGGAATCATAGTAACGCACAACTAAACGTTTTCTCACCTATAGGTTTTTATTTAAGTAATGACTCATGAGTGGGTGTGAGTATATCAGGTGGTTGTCGTGATTTGATCATGAGGGTGAAGCCCAAGTGATTTAAACAAAGCCAGACATGGGTAAAGCCTGATATTCCCATACCCATGTATGGGTTATTGCTATTACAGAATGACATTATTTTAAAAAAATTCCTTACCTTAAGTAGTATCTTTGTATAGTAAAGTTGTAGTGTTCCTCCACCTTCTTCTATGCTTGCACAGGAGAAGCAATGGAGAAAACAATGCAGAAATAGGTGGAAAATCTGGTTCATTTTTGTTTATTTTTGAGAAGTATCTGATTTTTCTTTTTTGCACTATCCCTCCGCATATTCCAATAGAAAGCCTGGCCGATCAATGGTTCTTCAGTGGCCAGACTTTATTCTATTGATATATGCTTGATTTACACCTGGCACGCTGGTTGGGCTACCCAGTTAGATCCTCATTTTTGAATACAAATGAGCTGTCGTATAATTAACTACATGCAACCTAAATTAACTATTTATACTAGTTACAGTATGTTCCTAGACTGAAAGTAAAATCATAACTAATCCCAGATTAATAATTTTCTCTAAGTTAGGATATTGTTAATGCATCACCTTGTTTTTGGCTAAAATTTTAAATTATTTCATTTCTTAATTTTATTATGCTTTATTTCCTTATGTAAAGCTCTAATCATGGTTACAAAATATGCATACTTTGGTAAGCAATCATTCCTCCAGTATTTTGTAATTTATTTTTCTTTCAACAGCCAAAACGCACAGGATACTGATCTTTACTAACATTTGTAGATGTTAGTACATTGTATAAAATAGCAGGTCATGGTGGTGCAGCGGTTTGTCGCCTCAAGCAAGAGGTTCTCCAGTTTGATTCTCGGTTGGAGCTCTGTGCTGAGTCTTCATGTCCTCCCTGCAATTAAGTGAGTTTAAAGACATGCAGGTAGGATTTTATGTGTGTGTGTGTGTGTGTGTGTGTGTGTGTGTGTGTGTGTGTGTGTGTGTGTGTGTGTATACACCTTCAGTGAAGGTTGGGCACTGGGCTAGCAACTTAACACTGTAAAAACAACACTGCCAGTCAATCTGTGGACCGGTGATCCGCTGTGGCGACCCCTAACCAGGAAAAGCCAAAAGACATTGCTTTGGTACATTATATAAAAATGAAAACTTTAGAAATAATACATTTTTGTCCATAGTTACTGGCAGAATGATTGGAGGTTTTCCTTAATATTCCTTTAATACGATTCCAGTGGGCTTTCACTGACTGACTATTTTTTCACATAACTATTACATTTTATTATTGTTATTCTGTCTGGTGTATAAAGTGCTCTGTGTACAAGTTTCCAGTTTTTACATTTTCCAAAAAGTCATAGGTATTTTAGTTATTGAGTTTAATATAAGGGTTTTTATCTTCATGTGAGCATTACTCGTGGTGGTGGTGGTGGTGGTGCTGCGGTAGCGTTGTCGCCTCACAGTAAGATGCTGTCCGGTTCGATTCTCAGCTAGAGTGTCTTCTGTGTGGAGACGTGCATGAATGAGCGTACCTTTGTTGAAGGTTGTGCATCAGGGCTGGTAACTCTGCACGTAAAAATCCACTACCAATCATTAGCGGACCGGAGTTCCGCTGTGGCGACCCCTAACCGGGAAAAAGCCGAAAGAGACAACAAGATCATGTGAGTATTCATATAAGTTTTAAATATAAATGTCCAAAATGAATAATTGATAGATACTTTATAAGTTCTTATAATGTTATACAAATCTGACAGAATTGTTCTGTTTTTCCAAAATATATTAATTTTGCATCCCAGTAGTTTGGGAATTGGTTTATAACCTTCTCTTTTGAAATTTGTCATGTGAGATCTTTCTTTTTTTAGTTAGGTGAAGTTATCTTCTTGCATTACGTTATCCCACTTACATTATTACAATTTTAATTATTACAGTACAGCATACTGGAACTTCATCTAAGCTAGAAATCTGTGAGAATGGCAATTTAGTACTTTTTCTCTGCACTGTGCAATAACTTCAACTTACTACTTGGCAGTAGTTTACTATAAAGCCACTGTACTGACTGTTTGCAGTACTTGAATATGAAGTTGTACACCTTCAGTTCACAAACTGCTAACAGAAACTGCGCTATGAACCTCCCTTTATCCCTTTCCTTTAGTGTCAGGCTGCTAGAACCACAAGCTGTACTTTAACTGTATTTAGACAATGGGCTTACTGTGCATCAGTACCCTGATTGGAGAACGAGCATTCTCCAGCAGGGTGTTAATGTAAAAGTAAAGCCTGCTGAAAAACGAGTCTGCCACTGATATGCTGCTGTGGAGCTTGGGACTGAGAAAACGGAAAGGCCGCCATTATTTTACACTCTAAGCAGCACTTTTGTTTAGCGAGTGTAAACTAAAAAAGAAAAAAATTAAAGCATGTGTGTGAAGGTGTATGCATGTATGAGAGCAAGAGAGAGAGCGATCGAGCGAAACAGAAAAGTGTGCGTTTATATTTCTGTCTGCATGTGTACGTGAATGGGTGCATGAAGTCATGCAGAGAGACTGTGTGTGTGTATTTGTGTTGAGAGCGAGAGAGCGCAAGTGATGTATGAGTGAATGCATGTATGTAAGCAGAAGAGACTGCGTGTGAGAGAGATTGTGAGTCTGAATGTGTGTATGAAAGCAGAGGAGACTCTGCATGTGTGAAGGCAAAGGAGTGTGTGTGTGTGTGTGTGTGTGTGTGTGTGTGTGTGTGTGTGTGTGTGTGTGTGTGTGTGTGTGTGTGTGTGTGTAAGAGAGAGAGAATGGGCTGTATGCAAAATTTGTTCTGTATCACTTGCTTTTTTTTTTTTTTTGCACTAATTATTTTTTATATATGTCTGCGCAAAATGCTTCCTCCAATACCATTAACATATAATACAGCAAGTTTGAAACAGTAGGCAGAGGAATTATTTATTTTACATTAAAAGATGTAAAAAAAATAATATAGTACTTAAAAATCAAGTAAAACACAACAATTTTACAGAGAGCCTATACTTTAAGCAAAATAATGCCCTCCAGGGTGTGTGTTAATATAGCAATAACACACGTCTGGGTGTGGGTAATGCTGTATTTACCCATGGTTGGTGTGGTTTGGTCACGAGGGCGAAGCCCGAGTGGCCAAACAAAGACAACCGTGGGTAAATCCAGCATTACCCACACCCAGAAGTGGGTTATTGCTATTCTACAATGACATTATTTAAGAAAAAAATACTTACTTTTCTTAAATAATGGCATTGTATAATGCCTCCTTGCTGCCCTTCCGCAGCTGTCTAGTATTCTGCGGCAGTTCTGATGTACTGTGCATGCGTATGCTTATGCAGTACATCAGAGCTGTGGGTGGAAGCAACGGAGAAAGCAAGATCTGCGTTGCTTTTTATAACTGTTTCGCTATGTTAAACCCATTTAACATAGCAAGACAGCTTTAAAAAAAGCGACGTAAGATCTCCGTTACTTTTTTTAAAGCTGTCTCGCTATGTTAAACAACTTTAACATAGCGAGACTGTGCCTAAACAGCAACGGAGATCTTGCGTTCTCCGTTGCTGAAAAAAAAAAAAAAAAAAAAAAAAGACTTGTACTAATGGAAAAAGTCCGGGCGACCGGACATGTCTGATTACAGCATGCACGTTTTGGAATATTAATGGGGGGTAGTTGTATAATGTGCAATTAACCCCCTTCCAGGGGTGTAGAGGCCCTCTGCCTGTGGTGTCTGGTCTCATAACACCCCTGCGCAGGCTTTAATTACACATTAAAGCACACCCTGTCAGGAATTATTGCTTCCTTAAACACCACCGCAGAACTCTACCTATCTGTCATAGTAAGGATTCCACCCCCCCCCCCCAAAAAAAAAAAAACACACACACACCATGTGAAAGTCAGCTTTGCTCTATTATTTTTTGACTGGAACTTGCCAATTCAGAGAACTAGTAAAGGCAAATTGCTTGTAGGGTTTTTACTGTGCTTAACTGTTTTTAATTAAAAACCGTGATTCACTGGCCAAAAATGAGAGAGTATTTATTAGTCTGTTAATGTATAAATTGCATTCTAACTCGTGCATTCATAATTTTACATGTAAAACTTTCTCATACAGTCTGTTCCTTCCACTTTCTCTGGCACTGCTGACTATCTCCGGTTTTCTCTGCAATTTGTCCTCTAAATCTACCATTTTTGAAACAGCTGTTCTTGAGAAGTCCCATACTTCAGCCATCCTTTTCTTCATTTCATCTTCTGATTTTTGCAGTTTTATTAGTTCATCTGAATAGCTAGTTAAACCTTTTTTGTTCCACTCTTTTATTTGAGTTGATATAAATCTTCAATGTTTAATTTGATTTTGTTCAGGTTCTCTAAATTTTTTCTCTGGCATCTAGACAGTGTACTTACTAGACAGTAATTGAATTTTACTCAAGCTGACAATATTGTTGCTCATTTTTTTTATATTGGGAGAGCTGAAATTAAGCTGTTTCAGTATGCAGCGATCTTGGAAATAAAAAAATGTTCTTTTCTATCAGAAATATTTACTAAAGGCTAAAACTGGTGTTTTTGGTGGTTGACCACAAATCTGACCTTTTAATGCTATGACTGCTTCTTGGAAATGTCTTTCACATTGATATCTCTTGGTCAGAACTTGTGGCTAAGGGTTAGGACTTTGGGGTTGTCATTAAAAATGTTTACCTAAAAGTTTATTTTTCATGTCAGTTTTTTCACTGACTATCTTAAGCTCTGCTACCTGCTTGTCAGGCACCTTTTTTGGTAGACTGACTGTCCTCAGTACCAGTGAGGAATCCAAGTCTTGTTGGGGACTGTCTCTATTGTGTTTGATGGTTGCCATATTAAAACTTTACGTCAGAAATTTTCTGCCTGGAGGAAAGTCCAACTCTTCAAAGCTCCACTTATCAAACACCTTTTGCAGCAAGAGCATGGACCGGGGTCCCATTGACTCTATCATTCCCTTCCTGTGCTACAAGAAGAGAAAAGTTATCTAGGGGTAATGTCTTTATTCCTGACTCCCCTTCACCTCAGCTGCTGATGGGTGGCTTCACTGTTGCCATCTGTTCGTCAGACCGCTCATCTTTCTCTTCGTCCCTCTGGAGCTGCTCCTGGCAAAGCCATTAAGGACCAGGAGGCAGATGCATCCTCTCTAGCTGTTCAGCTGCCCTTGTTTGGTAGGGGAGAACTATTCTTGTTGGCATCAAGGAAGGAACTTGGATGGTGCTCCATTGCTAAGACATACCAGGGACCATCATTCCTGTGGAAGTGGCCATTCTTCAAGCCATCCTTTTTCGGTGGGGGGGGGGGGGGTCTCGGAAAAAGGAAACGCAAGGTTAGACATTCTTATCTGGGTATTGCTAAAATTTTGTTTAAGGCCTTTCAGTATTTCACATGTTGAGCCTTCCCCTTATTAAAAAGGGAAACATTTTCTGGTCTCTCAGATTCTGATTTTCAGTCTGAGGGACAGAATTTAAACTTGGACTGTTTCTCAGATTCCCACTCCATAGTATAGAGAATCTGACTCTGAAAGTTATTCTTCAGATTTCCTTCCTGAAGTGTTGCATCTTTCTGATGTTTACAGAATCTTCAAGGGGGGAACAAAAAATAATCCCCAGAATTCCAGCAAAGATATAATTTATTACAAGTGGAGTTTTCTCAACCTGCAGCTGTTCATCCTATGGTGCCAGCGTTGGAGAATACTTTCCTTGCAGTCAACATTTGCCTGACAGCCACCTGCTCACAGAAACTCTGAACTTGTGTAGCACACCCCAATCCCACACATTCCTTTTTTTCTAACCAGGTGTGATCCTGCTGTAATTTCTCAATTAGAATCAGTTTCTGCCAGTTTGTCTGTTAGCCATTCTTATTCCTTCTGACAGGCTGGGAAAAGCCTTGATAAGCTGAGAAGAAATTTTTACTACTACCACTTTAGCCAGTCAGGCTAATTTGTTTTTGTTACCTTCCTTTCACAGTTGAGGAATGTAATTGCTGACTTCCTTTCATCAAAGATCAAGGCATGTCAAAATTCATTATCCCCTGAATCTTGGGTAACCACACATTCACTAAGATGTGCTGATGACACTGCGGATGCTGTTTCTAGGGCAGCTGCCACTGGGTCAGTGACTAGATTTGCTTGGCTACTTTCTCAGAATTTTCCAGAGGATGTCAAAGCTGAGATCCTGAATGCTCCTATAGATAATGAGGTGTTATTTTTTTCCGTTGAGGTCCTGAAAAGGTGGGAGAAAAGGGGAAATTTAATCCAGAGGGTTACTCAAAATTTTCACCCCCCCCCCCTTGTCAAAATATAATGAAACTTTTCTTCCAATTCAGGTTCCATCTTCAGGAAATAGGATAAGCATTTCTAGCAAGGCGGTGGCAAATAAAATTTAAACAATGGTAGAGAGGTACAAAGAAGGAAAAAGGTGGTTCCTCTCCAAACTGGGATAGTTTAAGAAAATAGACAGTGCTTTCCCCTCCCCATTCTTCTAGGTCTTCACTTTTATCTGTGAAACCAGATAACATCCGGCATTTTGGTTCTGAGAATCATTTAAAAAAAAAAAAAAAAAAAAAAGCTGCATCTGGCAGTGGGATTCCTTTCTTCAGCCAGTCCATCAAGCTTCTCTGTTACCTCCTATTCTAGGTAAGATGCTGTATTGGGGTGGGGTGGGGTGGTAATAGAACCTACTTCCCTGAACTAAGATGGAAAGAATTTTATTCAAGGATCTTTCTGGTGCCAAAGAAACAATAGTGAGAACTGTCCTAAACCATTCTTTCTAAACTTTTAGAATCGTATTTCATTTTTCAAAGATTTCAGGCACTTACATTTTTCTATATTTGGTTTACATTTTTTTACTTTTCTCCTTTGTAAACACACTCAACACTGCTGATAAACCAAAGTGTCTGCCCCTGTAATAGCCCATTGGAGGTTGCATGTAGTTCACATTTTCCTTATTGAGATGACTTTCTTATTTTTTGCAGGTTTTTGACAAGTTGTGAAAAACCTTTGTCTTGGTTTTCAGGTGAACATTGCAAAATATTTCCATTTCACAGGCTAGTGTTTCTGGGATGTCTACTAGACGTGTCCCTCATTATGTCTTCTTCCTCAGGACAAAGTGGAATGTTGTAAAGAACAGTTTCTGATATTTTCCAATCCGGCTTTGGCATCTGATGGGGAATATCTCAGTATTCTAGGTCTCATGGCTACTACTGTTCAGATGATTCATTTTGCTAGACTTCATGAATATTTAGTGGTTCTTCAGATCATTTTGGACCCAACAACAGTACCCCTTTTCATTTCAAATTCAGTGTTTGGGATTCTGAGAAAGGAGTTACTGTGGTGGGTGATTTAGTTGTCTCTCATCCCAGGTCTCCCTTTTTCCCTTCCAGACCTTACTCCGTCTGTAACCACAGATGCATCAGGTTTTGCTTGAGCTGTGTTCAGGAGAGTGAAAGTCTAGGGCCTTTGGAACAAGCAGACAAATTAAAGCTCATAAATGTCGAAGGAATTATGTCTCTAGCAGTTTTTCTCATTTACTAAGCCATCTTTGGACTCTGGGCCCTCTACTAGTAATCATAGACAACCACATTGTTGTGGTAGCTAAAGAATCTGGGACCGGTTCCTATCCCCTTTGCAGACTAGCTGTGGTAGCCTAGGAATTGCAGACTCCACTAAGTTTGTCTGTCTAAGCTACCTAAGTTTCATCAGAGCAAAACTTATTGTAGTTGAGCAGCACCAGGTTAGACTCCCTGGAATGGAAGTTGCATTTGAGGGTCTTCAGGAATTGACCCATCTGTGGGGAACTCCTCAAATAGATGTTTATGCTTCTAGCCATAACAGAAATTCTGCTCCAGAATTCCTGGCACATAGGCCTGAAAGACAGCTGCATTTCATTGTCATGGTTGGGAATGCTCTTGTATGCCATTCCTTGATCACCAGGGTTCTTCTAAAAAGTGCATAAGGACTCTCCAAGGATAATTATGGCGCCTGCCTTTTGGCTCTGGCATAAGTGCTTCTCCTTCCTTTGTAAAATGACATAAGGCAGTTACCACAAGCCCTCATAACTTGATCATACAATAGAGGGGTTGTTTTATACACCCCAGCCTTCAAGTGCTTCAGTTGACTGCCTGGATGACAGAATTGTAGTACCTCTAAGTAGTCTTTTTTTTTTCCTGAGAATGTGCAGCAGGTATTGAGAGACCAAAAAAACTGTTAAAAGTCATATACAGTTAGGTGGAAAATCTTTCTAGTTGGTGCCACAAAAAAAACCTGGACCCGTTCAAGGTTGAGATTTCTTGAATATTTTTTGTTTGCTGTTGCCATCATAACTGATGGGATTTCCTGTCCTGTAAACCCTTGACCAGCCCAAATAACCAGAGAATTTTCTCCCCCTCCTGAAGCTGGTGGTTACCTTGACTAATGTCAAGACGTCTGGGTATAAGGGAGTCAGATGACACCATAACCTCAGTTCTTTCTTGCCATCAGAGCCCGAAGCAGAGTACTGGTCAGTGCATTGGTTGGTCCTCACCAGAGACAGAAGATGTCTAAATCTATGTACTCCACTGGGGAACTTCTTGTGTTTCTTGACTAATGTCTGAGAAAGTTAATAACTGTTTCCGCTGTGGCAAACAGATACCACACTGGGACTTTCATTCCTTTTGTGAAATTTGTTTGGGCCCAGACATGACATTACTAACTGTCGGTTCTGTGCTCGCTTTAATAGTAGATCATAGGGCTGAGATTTTAGCTAAGCGTTTTAGCGAGTAGCTAGCACCTTTTGGATACTATGTAGTCTACGTTTCGAGCTGAGATTAATCTCCCTGGGCATAAAAAAGAAACATTCAAAACTTTGGGTACTGGGTAACACTCATTCAGTCTGTCGGTTCATCTAGACCTGTGATTGTTGAAGAAGCTGAGATGCTTTTGCAGTACCCTCTGACCCTGATACGCCACCAGGTCCATCTTCTTCCTTACAAGCTGAAGGACTCAGATCACCAGTTGGATGCAGAGCTGCTTCACAGGTTCTGGCTTCTAGTTTCTGCTCTAAAACTGATTATCCAGAGTCTCTTGTCATCAAGAGATTGCCTTGGTTCACTGTCCTCAGAATTTGTCTGTCTGCATCCCGGCCCTAGTGTGGACGTCCCTGTCAAGCCTAAGGCCTCACATAAAAAAAAAAGTTGCATCCAGCTTACCTCAGTCAAGGCCTTCTGGCTTCCACTCCCAAACTCGGGCCTATCAACAATACCTACTTAAGTTGGATGAAGATCTGATTTCCACAGTCAGATCCAGATGCCTCCCTCTGTCCCTTGTTCTGCCCCAGAATCTTCTCTTGGTAAAAGAAAGAGGGATATTTTCTTTGACTCTGACTCTGAGGATGATGATAATGATGAATCCACCTTTTGAAGAATGTGCATCTGTTGCCTCTTATGGGGATTCAGATTCTGAGGAGAACTTTGCCTCTGCCTCCCCCACTGAGGACATCTCTTTTGAGAGGACTTTACATACACTTTAAATGGGAATCATACACTTTAAATGAGAATCATAGGACTATCTGCAATCCAGGAAGATGGTTATGAAATTTCTAAATCTCCCTGAGCATAAACCTTTTGTCATCCCTCCAGTCATAGACGTGGTGGATGATGTCCTGTTGGGAGTCTTCATTGCAACCAGACTCCATCCCCTTGCCCCTTGGAAAGCTGATAGAGATTTTACAGAAGTGGTTACTCAGGGCCCTAAGGGAGCTAAAGCTAGTAACTCCAAATATCCCATGCCAACTGACAAACCAGAGCCTTGGATAGGTTTGGAAAGAAAGTCTGCACCTATGCTAGCCTCATTATGAGGGCTCAGAACTCCCAGTTTCATATGGTGAAGTATAAGGAAACCATTTTAGACCAGATGAAGAAAAAAAAATTGGTGAGGATTGAAATAAGGCCCTTTTCAGGGAACTTCTAGATTTATGCAATTCTTGTTCTCAGGTAGCTAAGCAGTCCTTGCACTGTGGCTATGATGCTCTGAAAGCTTCCAGCAGGGTAGCAGCTACAGTGTCCTTCATTACAAGACATGCCTGGCTGAGGAGCCAGTCCCTCTGTAAACATGTTAAATCCAGTCACTTGGATGGTTCTTTGGACAAAGCCTCAAAGCTGAAGCCATGCTTACAAACATGGAGGATAAGGCCAAGCCCATGCAAATGGTCGATTTTCTTCAGGTGTAACCTTCTCGCTTCAGTTGGAATTACTGTACCAAACCCTGATCCTTTCTAGTCTCCCAGTCAAAGCCTAGACATAGGAGACCTCAAAAGGAAGGGAGTCAAAGGCAGCACCACCATCAGAGACGATGGCAAGCAGATGCCAATAGACCTGGGGGAGTCTGCCACCAGAGGCCCAGCAGGGAGCAGTCGTGACTCTTCTATGACTCTTCCTTTCCCCCTCCCTCTCTAACCTCTCTGACTGGAATGATGGCTGTCCCTCCTCTTAAAGAATCGGACCCTCATTACTAGGAATCTATGGGTATTGATCATTCAAAAAGGTTACAAACTCCAGTTCAAACAGCCTCTGAATCGATCAGACTTCCCAGGTATTGTATCAAATCAAGAGACAGAGGCCTTAAAGTAACTGCAGCTTCTTGGCACCCACAGTTCTCTAAAATTAGTACTAAACTCATTACAAGGAAAAGGGTTTTACTCTAGGCTTTTCCTTGTCCCCAGAAAGAGGGCACTTCAAGGCTGATTCTGGACCTGTTGAAACGTATTTGATTCTTGCAAGTACCAAAATATAAAATGCTTACACTTCTACTACCGATGATCTCTCTCCTAATGCTGGTAACATTTGATCTAAAGGATGCATACCTCCACATTCCCATAGAAAAATCTCACAGGAGTTTCTTGCACTAGGTGTGAGGCATTATCATTTCTCTGCTCTGCCCTTTATCTTGTCTAATGCACCAATGGTCTTCACAAAATGCCTAAACCCAAGTGATAGCATTCTGTAGGCAAAGGGCATTCAGATTTACCCATACTTAGACAACTGCCCCATTCAGGAAACTGATCTAAAGAAAATCTGAAAGCACTTCATCCTGACTTCACTGGGGTTCACCATCGGTACTCAAAAGTTTCAGACCGTCCTGGGGGACCGTATGTTTCTGGGGGATTTGCTGGACTCCTCACTTCTGAAAGCCTTTCTTCCTCCAGACAAGGTTAACTTTCTTGCTATGTACTTCTAAACAGTCCTCGTCAGGAGCTACCTCATAGCCAGAGAGTTCCTCAGAGTCTTTGGTTACTTGGCATCTTGCATCCTCATGATCCCCCTGTCCAGACTACAAAAGAAAGCTGCAGTGGTCCCTCAAGTGTGTGGAGCTAGCATTCTCAAGCCCTTGTCTTCAGGGAGAAGCTTCTCTCTTGTCTTAGGAAAGAGTTTGCCTGGAGGGCCTGATCATGCTTCCTCAACTCAAGCCTTCCCTTCAGGCTCATCCCTTTTGACCAAACTCTGACCAAGGATGCTTTGGAAATAGCCCAGGGAGCCTACTTCAACAACTTCCAGACTCAGGGCAGATGGGATTCCCAGTTCAAGAACAAACATATCAACCTAAAAGAACTGATGGCAGTCCAAAAAGGTCTAATTTGTTTTTGAAAGACCAATGGAAAACCAGGAGTACTCCTGGTAAAGACAGAGACAGTACTATGGTTATGTGGTACATAAGCAGTGGGAAACTTACTGTTACCTTCTTTGTTCCCTAGTCATGGACCCTTGGGAAACTGCAAACTCCCTAGGCCTTCACCACATGGCACAGTAAGTCAGTGGGCAGATCACCTAAGCAGGAGCCTGTCAGACTTGTCAGGAATGGCAACTGCATTGGGAAGTTTTTCTTGGCATACCTAAAGAATGGTGGGGGGGGGGGTGCCACAGATGGACCTTTTTGCCACCAGAGAAAACACTCCCTTTAAAAAGTTTTGCTTAAGGACCAAACAAGGTCAGCCTGGAAGACAGATGCCTTCTTCTTCTCTTGGACAGACCTGCTCCTGTATGCTTCTCCCCCCCCCCAACTTGCTCCACAGGGTACTGCTGAAGATAAGGAGAAGGGCCAAGGGTCATTCTAGTAACTCCAGACTGGCCAAGGCAACACTGGTATCCTCTGTTGATCATTCTGAACAAGGAGTGGACCTATTAACACAGAACAAGGGCTCCATCATAAACCCCAACATGAACACTCTCACATAGACAAGCTTGGATGTTGATCCTCTGGTAGCAGGCATCCCTTAAACAGTTTGTGGACATTCTAAAAGAAGCTGAGAGACTTGGGACGAGAAAATATTACTCTGCCAAATGGAAGAGCTTCACTGTATGGTGCAGTCAAAATGAACAGAGCCCTCTGCAAGCTCAGATGCCTCGGACTCTTTTTTTTTTGCATATCTGTCAGGACTTTTTGCAAAAGAATTTTCCTGTTCCTCTGTAAAAATGTACACTTCAGCAGTTTCAGCTGATCTGCCTACTTAGCCCCCTGTCTTCTCCCATTCTGACATGAAACGGTTCCTGAGAGGGGTTATTAGTATTAGACCCCCAAGGAAACCTCATGGTCCTCCTTGGGATCTCGGTTCCATTGTGGAGAAGTTCACCATCCCACCTTTTGAGCCAGCTGCCTCCGCTGATATTAAATTCCTGACCTGGAAGACAGCTTTTCTACTAGCCATTACTTTGGCTAGATAATGGTTAGAACGGTTTCAGAACCTTTCATCACTTTCCACCAGACAGAATCTCTTTTAGGACTAACCATTCTGTTATGTCAAAAGTGGTTACAGATGTCTTTAAACCAGACAATCCACTTATCTACCTTCTCCCTAACCCTCAAAACAAGGAGAAAAGAATCTTCCATATTTTGGATGTTCATAGGCAACTGCATTACTGCTTGGACAGAACAAAGAATCGAAGTGAACAAACCAGACCAAAAAACAAGAAGTCCAGATAAAGAAGCTGGATTTGTCCCACTCACTAGTTCACTTGCAATATGAGACCAGGCTCAAGTAATGTAAAGCAGAATAAACTTTTAATAAATCCAACAGGCGACACGTAGATAATCCATAAAATACAAAGATATAAGCGCTTTCGTGTAGAAAGTAAAGACTTCATCATTTAAAAATTTTTATGTTTTATACAAAACCAACAGGAAATGACAACCTATAAAATGAATGCAGTTAACTGAATATGCATCAATACATATAAAAATAGCACAAGAACCCCTGTTTTAAAACCTAAAGAGAGTATGTAAATAGTGTGTGTGAAATGTAATACAATAGATAGTGTCATAAAAAATGTATAATATATAAATATATGTATATTAAATATTAAAAATGTACTTTTATTTTATAGAAACTAGTATCTAGACAGGGGCTTTTGTTACCTCTCAATAGCTTTTAATTTCAGTAAGGAGCTGATAGAGATCTTCATTCAAACCTGGCCAGTTGCCTGCATTACCTGGCCAGTTGCCTGCATTTAGCCGCAACTGCCAGTATAGCTCCCTTTTTTTCCTAACAGTAATGACCAAGCCCCTCCACTTATATCTGTGTTAATACTGTCTAGGATAAAAAAATTGGAAATTATGGTTAGCATTCTCCATAATATGTTTGCTTAATGCGTTGGATTATGGTTAGCATTCTCCATAATATGTTTGCTTAATGCGTTGGTGTCTTTCCTATGTCATATAGGTGCTCATATATATACAGTTCCCTTAGCTTATGGTCTGTTTTACCAATATAGTAACAGGAACAGAAAGTACACATAGCACAATATATGACTTTCTCGGAACAATAATTGTATTTTTATAATGAATCCTAATTTCCATATTAACAAAAAATGAGTTACCCTCTTTTACATGCTTACAGTAGTTGCACCTCCCACATTTATTCATGTAACCTACTTTACTGTTTGAGAGACATTTTTAGTTTCAAAGATGTTTTTCAAGTTTTTTCCTTTTCTGTAAACTGTGGTGGGTTGTGAGCCTATCAAAGATCTAATATTCTTATGCCTAAGGATGGACCAATTTTTATCTAAAATATCCTTCAATATAAAACTATCTTGCGTAAAAACGGTAATAAGTTTTAAAATCCTTACTCTCTCCAATAATGTTATAATCAGTATTATTGGTAGTAAAAGCATTGTCCATGAAATCACTTGATAATGGGAATGGTAGAAACCTCTCTCCCTCTTAACTACATTCATGATTTTGGTGATAAATTTAAAAGGATAACCTCTCTTCAAGAACATGTGTTTTAATTTCACATTCATTTAAAAATTCATCCATAACAGAAAACATACGTGCTGCATGCACAAATTGACATTTTACAATGGCCTTCTTTTGTTTTAAGGGATGAGTGCTAGAGAAATGCAATAAAGAATTAGAATACGTATCCTTTCTAAAAAAAATTTTGATACAAACTTCTCATTGTGGTAATCCTTTGACTAAAAAATGTCCAAAAAAGAAATCCTGTTGGAGTTGCTGGTATAAATAAACTTTAAAAAATTGGTAGTGGATTCAATATATGTTACAAAATCATTAATAACTTCATTAGGTCCATCCCATAAAATAAACATGACATCCAAGAACCTAGTATACAATATCATATATTTAAAGTAACAAGAAGGAAATAGAAATGTCTTCTCCCATTGCATGACCACAGTATTGGCGTAGAGACCACCACATGCAGAACCCATAGCTACTCCCTCTTGTTTTAAGTATATTTCTTGGTTAAATAATATAAACTTGTTTTTAAGGACCATCTCCATAAGTTGTGCGTAAACTAAAACATCAAAATGTGCAATACCTTTTTCATAAAGGAACTCTGTAAACCATTCTAACCCTATATCATGGGGTATTACAGAATATAGGTCCTTAATATCAATAGTTATAAAAATGTATGTAGCTTTAAAAGGCATTTTATCAATTGCTTTTTAAAAAAACCCATGAATCTTAACATACATATGATTCATTGTACACAAATTCCTTTAACTTGGTATCTATTTAGCCAAAGGGTGAGTAATGGAGCCCTTTGAGTCAACTGTTGGGCGCATGGGTGGTTGTCTTAGGTTCTTATGTAACTTTGGTAGTCCAAACATAAGATATCCACAATTATTTATCTGTTTCTTATCCTAGGTTATCTATAGATATGGATCCTTCAATAAATAGGGCTTGGAGTTCATTTCTTATTTTTGTTATATGATCCATTTAATTAATTTAAAAAAGATTTTGTATAGGCCTTATCCTCTAGTATAAATAACATATTCCTGTTATAATTTTCACAGTCCATTAACCACCTACCCCCTTATCAGGTTTCATAATGCTAATCTTGTGTAAAAAAAATTCTTAATTTCATATATAATTTTATTCTCACTAAGAACACTTTTTCATTAAAATTTCTACCTTTAAAATTAGAATTACGAATATCCAATTCACAAATTACTTTCAAATAATTGGATAATGGGGTGAAGTGGAGGGTTATAAATACTAGAGATGGAATTTTTAAAAATAAATTTTAAATTTAATTTCCATGTGTACAATCTCGGACCCATTAATGTATTAGAAATATCCATAGATTGTGGAGGTACAAAGGTTAAACGTTTTGCAAAATATAATAATGTTCTGTGTTAATTTTAATGTTAGAAAAGTTATAAACATTAAATCACCCAGGGAGTTGACAACATGACAGAATGGTAGGGTATGGTGTACTGTCACATCAGAAGAAACCTCTGGTGGTGTGTACAAGATTTTAGATGTGAGACCAGTTGATTCCTGTTCCATAACCGGTTGTAGAACCTCTTCCCTCCCCTGTTCGCCACCTCTCCCCTGTTCCAATGCATGTGTGAGTTCACAGGGTTCGCCTCCCAATTGTTCACTGGGGGGGACCTTTGTTCCTCAGGCGATCCGAACATCTCAGGGGTGGAAACTTTTCTGGGTCTAAAAAAGGCTGCATAGAGTTACTTTGGGTGTCTAAATTGCTAGTATTTGAGGAATTCACATTATAGTCTATGAATTTATTACCCCATTCCTGGGAGGGTGGTGGCCTGGGGTATGCAAGTCCTTTACCATAAAGTTTTTTTAGCTTTCTAGCTTTAATTGAATTAGCAAGCTGGTCCATACTCTTGAAAATACACAAATGCTCATATTTAAAATTACTATAATGCAAATGTCCACAAATAGTGTTATCTAATTCCGTAACAGAAGCGATTAATTCATTAATACATCATTTAAGTTTTATAATTAAATGCATATATTCAACTCCATGTTGATCAAACAAAGCAGTAAGCTCTTTAAACAAACTGCAAGCCACTAGGGTAACGCCACATTCTTAAACCCTTTGGTACAATATTTTCTTTTATACATTTAATAAAATAAGCGTCATCAAGTTGTAAATGCTTAATCTTAGATAATTTGTAATCAAACTGTTTAAATAATGGTAAATCATTATTACCATCGTCTGTCCTAGGTCCATTATTTTCCCCGAATGTAATCGTTTCAAAAAGCCAGTCCTGCAAAGTTGGAACTGAAGCCGCCACTAAAGAAGCCTCTGCTGTTTGAAAAACTCCGTTGGCCACAAGGAATGGACGAGTTAGAACAGTCAACTCCATGTGTAGAAGTAGAGAAATTAATGCCAGGAGGTCGCTGTACATTGTTTTCCATGTTAGAATCATTCAGAATGTTCCGTAGATTAGTAAATGCTGTTTCCACCATACAGGAAGAGTTGATGTGCGGTCTGATGTCAGAAGGTGGTGTGCTAAGCAAGGAATTCACTTTGTGCGGTAAACCCTGCACAACTGAACTTAAATTCAAGACAGCCTGTTGTAAAGTCTCCAAATCCGAGTTCTGTGTAAGGAGTGGGGCAGATGAATCCCCACTTTCTTCACTGGCCATGTCAAACCAGAGAAACAAAGTGAACAGACTAAAAAACAAGAAGTCCAGATAAAGAAGCTTTAGGTTTTAAAACAGGGGTTCTTGTGCTATTTTTATATGTATTGATGCATATTCAGTTAATTGCATTCATTTTATATGTTGTCATTTCCTGTTGGTTTTGCATAAAAGGAAGTATTTTTTATGTTTTATCTGATGAAGTCTTGGACTTTCTAGACGAAAGCGCTTATCTTTGTATTTTATGGATTATCTACATGTTGCCTGTTGGATTTATTAAAAGTTTATTCTGCTTTACATTACTTGAGCCTGGTCTCCTATTGTAAGTGAACTAGTGAGTGGGACAAATCCAGCTTCTTTATCTGGACTTGTTTTTTTGGACAGAAGAAAGAATGTCGGGAAGTCTGACCAGCTTATTGTGGCCTCTGCCTGTAGCTCTGCAGTGAGACTAGTTTCTAAACGGACATTCTCCAAGTAGGTTTCCCACTGTAACTTGTTTTCCTATAGCCATCATGAAATGAAGCTTCCTGATCCTGTGAAGTCCCATTTCACTAGGGCTACTGCTACATCTACTACTTTTCTAAAAAAAAAAAAGGGGTGGCCACTAAGGACATTTTGAAAGCCACTATGTGGTCCTCCATTCATGCCTTCACCAAACATTATTACCTTCCATCCTTCTCCATCTCCATTGCAGGGTTTGCCATTCCCATCTTGCAGGGCATCCTTTCCTCTTCCTATTTCCATCCACCCTCTTTTCAGCTTTCCGAGTCGTCCCATCGGTATGACTGAAGCAGTGAAACACAAAGAACATACTACAGTTGTGTACACTTAGCATAAATGTAGATGTTCAAGTGTATTCACTGTTGCTGTATTCTTTCCTGCCTTCCTTCCCCTCTTGCCTCATGGGATTGGGGTGGCTGCTCTATCTTCTTCCAGGTTCTTCCCTTGTCTGTAGATTCCCTGAAGTTTCTGAGCTTAGGCCCTTGACCTCAGTGACTTTCTAGTGGGGCTCCTATCTGTTTGAGCAAGAAAGTACTGCTGTTATGGCGCTGGCTGTCTCCCTTTAAATCCAGATCAGGGCATCTGCCAGCTTCAGGAGGAGGAGAAAATTCTCTGGTAATTGGGCTGGCCAATGGCTTTCGTGGCAGGAAATCCCATCAGTTATGACTGCAACAATGAATACATTTGAACATCTACTTCTTTCGGCTTTTCCCAGTTGGGGGTCGCCACAGTGGGTCACCTGTCCGCTCATGATTGATAGTGGAGTTTTACAGTGTCGAGTTGCTAGCCCGGCGCCCAACCTTCCACAGAAGGCGCACACACTCGCACCTAGGGCCAGTTTATAGAGTGTCCAGTCCACCTACAGCATGTCTTTGGGATGTGGGAGGAAACTGGAGCACCCTGAGGAAACTACGCGACCACAGGGAGGACATGCGGACTCCGCACAGAAGGCACCCCAGCCGAGAATTGAACCGGGGAACCTCTTGCTGTGAGGCAACATTTGAACATCTACATTTATGGTAAATGTGCACAACTGTACTTTCTGCAGTGTATGTGCAAGTGATTATCCCCTGCTTTTTCTATCAAGATTACATAGGCCATTTGTTTGTCTGCCTGTAGAGATTTCTTCTTTCTACCCTTCCTGATGTGTTTTTGAAAGAAGTTTTGGATATTTGCTCCTAGAAGGCAGGCAGGGTTCCTTTTTGGGAACTTATTTTTATACTGGAAAATCTTACTGTTTCCTTTTGAATCTACTCCCAAGCCTGTCTGAAGTTTTTATTTGGAAAACGGTGTTACTCATTGCTGTTTCTCCAAGATAAGAAGAGTTACAGGTTATTTTGGTAAGTCATCCCTGTCTCATCTTTCTTGGCCAGCATAAAATTGAGTACAAATCCTTCCTTTTATATGTAAGGTTGTTTCAGAGTTTACATTAAGCCAGGCCTTTCATTTCCCTGTTTACGTCCTAGTACCAGAACAGACAGGGAAGAGAATTTTACACACACTGGAATTTGTCATACATTAATAGGGCAAAAAAAAAAAAAAAAATTCATGATTTTTAATCTGTTCATTTCCCATGGCAGTAAAAGGAGGGGGTTGGTGGACAATTGGTGTCAAAACAGACCATTTCTAAATGATTTGTCTCATGCTATTGCTTAACAATCCTCTAAGACAGGCAAAGGTAAGGCCCACTCTTAACAGGGCTGTGACTACCTTCTGGCTTTTTAGAAAGGAGTGGTCTCTAAGTATACTGGAGGCAGCAACTTGGTTATCTGTACACACCTTTACCAAGCAGTACACAGTAGATTCCTCCTCTAGAGCCAGAGCAAACTTTACTAGGATTATTCTCCAGGGGCTCCTAAACTTTGATCCTTTTCCCTCCCCTCTTTCTTTGCCATGGTATTTGTTCCATATAGTGTAGGTTACAGCAACAGTGATCAAATGATGACCATAGTACAGTTGTGTTAGTAAACTTCCCAAACAGTAGATCTTCAAATAGATCACTGTTGCAGCACTCTTCCTCCATGCCCACCTTTCTTCTATGTAATGCCAGGGTGTAGGATTTGTATTATTCCTGTTCATACTGGCAGAATTGTAGCCTTCCTCTTCTGAGGCAAGAAGGCTGTTTTGCCCTAGCTATTGATTTTCATACTGCACTCCTCATGCTGTACATTTAGCTAGGGCACATAGAAGCTGCCCTAAAGCTTTTTAAGCTGCCCGTCTGGCCAGTCCTGGGCAGGATGTCCCATATTGCTTGGGTTACTGCAACAGAGATCTATTCAGCTACTTTTGTGGCAAGTTTAGTTACACAGCTGCACTTTGCCTCCCATGTGCAGTCTTTGGCCCAACTATTGAGTCACTCTCCAGATTTTTTTTTTATTTTAGCTCCGGCAAAAGTTGTTTATGACACCAGTAGGAGAGTGTTATCAGTGATGTCACAGTAGAAAATGAGAGTGTTATTTGAATGTGATGGTTCCCTCATTCTTTCTGACTGACTGGGGTGTGGAGCTTTTCTGCATCTCTAGTTGTAGTTTTAACAAAGATTCTACCCATGTCCTATATTGGATCTTAAAAGCTTATCTGTACCCCAGCCATTTGGATTAACACAATGACTTCCAGACAGGACTGAGGATGTACTGTTTATAGGGGCATGCTTTGTCACTGTCCTAGACCTGAAGACATTATGCTGTCATTTGAGAGTAGAGGGTGATTTTTCTATCAGAAGATAATCCTGATTATTTCTCAGAACCTGAGATAGATGCATTTCTTGCAGCTTTACTTTCCATGGCCATATCTGCACTTATTTTGAGGAAATGTTTCGCAGCATTATTTTCTTCCTTAGATTTTGTCAGTCAGGTTGTGAACAGATGTTAAGCAGGAGTAGCCGAACCTCTACGACAGGTTCTGTCGCAGTTTTTGATGGCTATATGGCTGTTCATACTGTTGTCACTGTGTACATCTGCAAAACATCAGCTCTGGACTAGTAGGCTCTAGCCATTTGTACTGTGACTCTGATGACAAAAAATTAGTGTAGTTGGTACTGCTTGCTGGAGAATGTTGCTGTCTTAGTCCATGAGGATTAGCTGCCTCTATTGCTTGCTTTAAAAATTGCAGGAGTTCCAGTTTGGACAGGGAGAGCATATCATTATTATTTGTTTTGGCAGTTCTCCTCTATATTAATAGTCAATTTTCTACTGCAGAGTTGTGAAAATATTTTTATTACAGTGTATTCAGCTCTTGTTGTTTTCAACAAAAAATGGCTGTGGATGACCAGGAAGAAAGGCAGAGCTCAATACAAATCGTTCATATCTCCCAACAACTTTTCCCTAAGGTTTGATCTTACACTAGAATTAGAGATGTAAAAGTTAATTTTACACTTTGATCTGTTTTCTGAACTTGACTGTGACTTAAATATGTAAAACAAAGACTGAAATGAATTGAAGCTCAATGTTGTTTCTTGAAGTCCAAGCTGATTTTGAAGAATGGGAAGAAAAAAATAATTTTACAGACATTCTGTTGATGAGGAAGACTGGGGATTGTTTCTTGGAATCTGCAATTCTGTTCATGAGGTAAGAGACTATATCAAATAGAACGTTCTTTTGGGGTGTTTTTGCCCCAGTATCTTTGAGTGAGAATGCCCTGTCCTGTACTGGTTCTCATGGAAAGCTTTGTGCTTAATAAAATTCTGTCTTCTTTCTGGAAACAAAGTTTTTTTTCCTGACCATGTTTATGCAGTTGGAGGTGGGAGTGTAGCATGAAGCGATTTGTCTAGCTTTTCGAGTCTGCAGGAGTTTCATGCTCCTGCTCCTTGCACAGCTGAAATGAATCTCCTTGGAGGAACAATGAATTTTTACACCCCAGAAGATACTGATTCAAAGCTGAGATAGTCCGCCTCAAAATATGAAACTGCATATTTACCACCACCTCTGATGCAAGAAAGAAACTGCAGGAAAGGCGACCGATGTTGGCAACCAAAGATACCAGAACCTTTCTCCATTAAAAAAGGCTTCAGCTCTTACTATAGATAATCAAAAGCCTTGATCATCTTCTAATTAAACAAGGCTCATTTTAAAACCTCTGTAATAAGAAAGTGATGATGTGGGCATGGAGATTCCTTGTTTTAAAAAAAAAAATCATATATTTGCTTACCTTTTGAATGTCTGATTGTTAGCCTGGGTGCTTACTTCATTTTAAAATTATCGGCATGGTAATAAATTCTTGCAGTCATTTGTACTTAACGAGTTAAGATGTAAAGGAGCCATTGCCACTGTAAAACTCCAGATATCAACATTGCTAAAGTTAGATGCTCTTCCTCCGTCTAAGGAACACGGACTTCACTGCAAAGGTGGTGGGTGGTATTCACTAGGCGCTGGGACCTTCAGACCTCCAACTGTATTGGAAACAAATTTGAAGTGCAATGTTGTATTACATTTGATTTGATTATTATTTTATATGCTAGAATATGTTGAGGGGGAAATGTATGAAAGAAATACCAAGAACCTTGAGGGACAATATGTGGGAGGTTACCTGGAATGATGCTGTTTGGGCGAGAAATTATAACCTTGTTTCCTGCACTCAGATTAGTTGTTTCAAGCCATTCTAGTTCCAGTTCCTAACAGAGGAGTCCTTTTTTTTACTTGGGGAGCAATATTCTTCATATATTTTTGTATTTATATTTACTAGTACTAGTTGCAGATTGGTTGTCCCCAAAGCAAACACTTTTCTTTGCAATCAACAGCTTGTAGTGGTCCTTGACATGTGTGAAAATGGTTGGATAAATGAGTACTGTGTTGAATCGCAGCCACAGTGTAGGTTAATAAGTTAATTGGTGATTTACTAGGCTAGTGGCACAAGAGCCTTTCAAGCCTAGCCAATAATACCCAGGATATGACAGTATTGTCTTAATTTCCCAGATATGGGATAGGATAGTATCAGGGTGGGGTGGGTCTTTTGAGTGCTGGGTCATTATTTTGTGTGTGTTAAACCTACCTACTGTAGAAATACAGCTGCTGGCCTTGTCATTTGTTTAAAAAGTTTGCTTTTGAATTCAGGTGTTTTTCAAGTGTCAGCATATTAGTACTTTAGTAAAGCCTTTCAAATAATACGAAAATATTTAGAAACTGTGGCATTTGTTTCCAGTGATGAAAATGTATTTTCTTTCTTTCTTTTTCTTTCTCTTTATTGGCATTTGATTACCAGGAAAGTCAAACTGTGTAGGAGCCCATTTTCAGCAGAGATCTGGGGAGAAAAGCTCCAAAGTATTACAAAACACAATCTTTACAAATAACAGAAAAAACCCACAGTTTAAGAGCAGATACAAGTTGTATGATAATGATTTAATATTTACAGAAGTTATAGCCAGTTTATAGAGAAATTAAAGGTGAGTTAGCATAATACAAACGGGAATCACAATATGAAGAGAGAGAAAAGCAGGCTTATGGTATATCTAGAGAGAGAGACATTGATAGACGTAAGGAAGCGCATTAAGATTGGAGAGTAAGGTGGTATAAGGTATGAATAGGCAATCTGAAGTAGTTAACTTCATTTTATCTGCAACCTGTGGGTATACGGATCCGTATCTGATCCGAGCCGGCAGCTTTTTTCTAGCATCTGCTCCAAGCTCCTCCCCTCACCCATAATGCCCTGCCATCTCCTATCTTCCCCCAGATCTCGTTTGCCGCGCCAGTAGTGTGCATTGTGGTCTCCTTTGCTCTGAGCTCAGGGAGAGTAAGTAGAAATTTTTTTGCTGATATCTAGGTGTGCTTGACTAAGATTTCCCTTCTGTAGTATTGCGTTTGGTCGTTAGTGTAAAAAAAAAAAAAAGTTTTTTGTATAGAGTAGTAGTTAGGCCTGCCCTTCCTGTTTGCATGTGGTTTTTGGAAAGGTAGTGCTTATACCTTGGAGTGCAGGACTTTGGCTGACCAGCCAAAGCCTGTGTTCAAAAATTGTACAGAGTGTGGCCATAAGCTTTCCCCTGCCGATGGTCGCACTCTGTGTGTGATATGCTTAGGAGTGGCACATTTATCCACTCAATGTGCTGTCTGTTCAGGTTTCAACCCTAGGGCCTTTGGGGATCGTAAGGCCAAGCTAGTTACCAAAGGCCTTCTCCATGTTGCCATGCTGGAATCTGCCTCTGTCGCTAGTGTACCACCCCAGACAGGGACTCAACCTCCCTCTTCGTCTGGCGATGGGTCTTCAAAGGACAGATCTTCAGTCAGCGAGTCTGACAGAGAAGGAAATGGAAAGGTGCAGAGAAGAAAGGGAGAAAAAAGACAAGCATCGTAAGAGATCCCCAGACAGGGAGCTCTTTCTCAGCCCCCATCTAAGACAATGAGGCCTGTTTCTCCTCGGCTCCGGTCTCCTTGTTTCTCACCGGAGCTGTTGGAACATTCGGACCCGAGGCCCTCCACCCCACTGCGCAGACCAGCCAGATCCAAGTCGGTGGCCTCTTCGAGGTCGACTCGGAGCCTATCTGACGTGGATATGGACAGGATGATGCAGAGATTTATTCAGACCCAAATTCAGATGGGAGTCTTGCCAGGTCCCTCTCCCTCTGGAGGAGTGACCTCCATGCCTCTTTTCTGCCCCATCTCTCCTTCCCCGATCCGTGCTTCGGGGCTCTTGGATCCAAGGTTTTTCGGAGCTGGTAGGTCTGCACAGACTGTTTCTCCAACCTCGACTCTGGCTATTACCTTGAGTTCCTCAGATCTGACTTCGGATCCGAGTGACTCTCGAAGCCACGGACAGGGAGTCGGACCCGGGGGAATGGATTCTTCGGCTCCGACCCTTTCGGACCTGATCTGTTCCCTCTGACCTCAGGCTACCCTGTTTTCGGCTCCAGTCCCCACTTTGGATCCATGGAGGACTTCTCCCTCGGCCTTCGAAGTGGTGGAGAGGGTTCTCTCCCAGGGATTGAGATCCCAGCCCATCCCCTCGGATACCACCCAAGGCCCCCTGGATTTGGCAACTACTCCCTTCATCCTGTCTCAGGGACTGCCCGTGCCAGAGGATCCCCAGGTCATTTTCCCAGAGGAAACCTCTGCGGCTCGCGGATCCCCTTCTGAAAGTCCCACTGAAGAGGGTCACTGTAAGCGCAAGTGCAAAAGGAGGCACTTGGACCCCCCCCCCCCCCGAGTCCCTCACTACTGACACTGACTGACTTAGATGGAGAAGGTTCCCCCAGGTCACCTCCCGAAGACGTCTCCTTCGGAGAAATTATGGAGATCCTCCGCCAGAGGGGAGGTTGGTCAGCCCCAAAACCTTCTGGGGATGAGTCAGTGTTCCTGGAGGCCTTTGGCACGAGCCCATCTACTTCCTGGGTGTCCCCACCAGCAGACCCCTTGGTGGACCTCATCACCACATGGGCATGGAAGGAGCCCGAAACTGTAGAGCCCATCCGCAAATGTCCTGACAAGGCTTTATCTCCCCCCTTCTGATAGACAACCCTGGTCAAAAGGAGCCCCAGTTGATGCTATGTTGGTCGCAGCGGCCACAAAGAAGGAACTAGCACAGCAGAGTTCCTTAGTCCACCCTCCAGACAAGGAGTCCAGGTCGGTGGATAGGTTTGGGAAGCGCATATACTCCTCAACTACTTTTTCTATCCGTGCGCTGAATTATTTGGCACATGTGATTCGGCTTCAGCGAGACCTTGCTTCGGAATTCGCTGAGTTGCCCCCAGAGTCTTTATCGCCGCAGGACAGACAGCTGTTCTTGGAAAATGTCTACTCTGAAGTCAGTCTCAAACACATCTATGCAGCTACTTTCCCATGCCACGGAAGGAGCAGCTAGGCCGGCTGGGACAGGCATAGCCATGAGGCGTCATGCCTGGCTCAGATTGTGTCCGTTTGCGGACCCTTTCAAGGCATCGTTTATCAATGCTCCCATACGACGGTTCTTCCTTCTTTGGGAAGACAGTACGTGACACACTTGTCCAGAGCGAAAAGGACAGGAAGACTTCATCGGAGTCCGCTGCTGTAACCTTCAGCAGTCCTTCTCTAGGAATCAAAGAGGGCAAAAGAAGATGTGGTTCCGAAAATCTCAGTTTTCCCGGGATTCTCAGACAGCTATTCCCCCAGAGGTAGAGGGGGACAGGATCAACGCTGACCCAGAGGTAGAGGGGGGGTCCCAGAAATTTCGGGTCTAGGGAATCCCTCTCTGATAGACCCGGTTGGGGTTGCCCGACTGTCCTACTCTGGAGGCAGTTGGGGACGATTGTCCTTACACCCAGCGGCATGGGAGTCCATTACGACAGATTGCTGGGTTCTTCAGATAATATCCAGAGGTTACTCTATTCCTTTCGTTGCCCCTCCATATATTATAAAACGCCTCCCGGATGTTCACCCGCTCACAGGGAGGCTGCAGCTCTAGAGGTTTCAAAGCTGCTTCTCAAACGAGCCATCGAAAAGGCCCACCCCTGATCAGTCCGGATTAGCGTCTACTCAAGGTTCTTTTTGGTGCCAAAAAAGACGGGGGACCTCAGGCCCATTCTAGACCGGTCAACATTAAACCTGTTGGTAGCCAAACAAATTCCGGATGGTCACCCTACAGTCCATTCTACCTTATCTCAGAGAGTGTGACTGGATGTGCTCGTTAGACCTTCAGGGTGCTTACTACCATATCAAAATACGCAGAAGCTCCAGGAGGTTTCTGTGCTTCTGGCTGGGAGCCAGTCATTTTCATTTCAGAGCCCTACCCTTTGGTCTCATCACAGCCCCCATGGTGTTCACCAAGGTAATGGCAGTTGTAATGGCTCACCTGAGGCTTCAGGGTATTCAGGTGTTTCCATACCTGGACGACTGGTTGTTCACTGCGCCCAACATGTATCACTTCTGTCTGGCCCGAGATTATTTCATTCTGTTAGCAAATCTACTGGGAATTACATTCAATGCTCACAAATCCAATTTGCAACCAGTACAAGTTTTAGACTTCATTGGGGCATGGTTAGACACTTTGCAGATGAAGGTATTCTTAACTCCAGACTGGAATCTACATCTCAGGTGCCACATAGCTCAGATAGCGAACTTCAAGTCTTCAAAGGCGAGCGAGGTTCCCTGGGCTCCATGGCTGCCGCCATATCTATTCTCCCTTATGCACGCCTTCACATGCAAGTTCTTCAATGGATTCTGGCTGTTCAATGGTCTTGGCTAGACCTGCCCATGGAATTTCCGATCACGATCAGTCACATCTGCAGGACATCTCTTCTTTGGTGGTTAAGTTCACTGGAGATATCAAAAGGACGCCCCTTTGCGTGACCCCCAGTCCAAACCACAGTGATCATGGACACCTCCCAACTTGGGTGGGGGGGACACTGTTCGGGAAGGACAGTCCAAGGCACGTGGTCCCAGGCAGAGACCAATTTGCACATAAATGTTCTAGAGATGAGGGCAGTGCTTTTAGTGTTGGAAGCCTTTCACACAGTCCTCCCTCTCTGATTGATTGCAATTCAGTCAGACATGTCGGTTGTCTGGTATATCAACAAGCAAGGGGGAACCAGATCCTACCCTCTATGTCATGAGGCCATGAAGGTGTGGGAATGGGCGATTTCCACCGGTCTGTTTCTGATAGCAACGCACATCCCGGGATGCTCCAACATTTTAGTGGACAGATTGAGTCGGACCATTCTGATGTCTTACGAGTGGTCTCTGAAACGGTCAGTAGCGGAGGAGATCTTCCTTGCATGGGGTCAGCCTTGCTGTGATCTCTTCGCATCTCCTTTCAATGCGAAGTACAGCGAGTTCTTTGCTCTGATTCCCTCACCAGGGGAAGTCCTCAGAGACGCTCTAGTCCATGCTTGGCCCCTCGGGCTTCTGTATGCTTATCCACCTTTACCACTCATTCCGAAGTTTCTTCAGAAAGCTTGCCGACTACAGTGCAAAGTGATTCTCATTGTCCCATTCTGGCCTTGTCAGGTTTGGTTCCCATTCCTTTGGTCTCATCTATTGGCTCCCACAGGGATCTAATTTCCCATCCGTCGGGGACACGTCTGCTCGATCTGGGCAGCCTCAAGCTAACAGCTTGGTTGCTCCAGTTCCTTTAATTGCCAGGACTCCCATTCTTTCATCCCTGGTAAAATCCATTCTGGTGGCCTCTCTTAAAGACTCCATTAGGAAACTTTATTGCAGTAAATGGAAGCGCTTTTCCATTTGGGCTTCACAGAGAAATAGATCCCTTTTACAGCCCCTGTTCCAGCAGTGTTGGATTTCCTGTCTGTATCTTTCAGCAAGGAACTAGTTCCTCCACAGTGAAAGTACAATTGGCAGCCATTTCCAGTTTTCACGTTGGTGAAGATAACATGGCCTTGGCCTCCTCTAGGCTGTGTTAAGGCTTTTCTTAAAGGTACTTTTCTGTTATGGCCTCCTATCAAGGATTCTGTACCTCCTTGGGACCTTACTTTTGTTTTACAGGCATTGGGGGCTACTCCTTTCGAACCTGCAGCTTCGGTGGACTGGACATTTTTGTCCTGGAAGACAGCTTTCCTAGTCGCCATCACATCGGTTAGGAGAGTTTCTGAGCTTCAAGCTCTGTCTGCCGTGCCTCCGTATTTGGTCTTCCATAAGGATAGGCTCTCCCTCCGTACTAACCCTTCCTTCTTACCTAAAGTGGCATCTGAAGCAAACATAAACCAGTCCATTAATCTGCCCGTTTTCTTTCCCAACTTCCAAAATAAAGGTGAATACAAACTCCATTTGTTAGATGTTCATAGACAACTTCATTTTTATCTTCATAGAATGAAGTCTTTCCGCAAGACTGACCAATTGTTTGTTTCTTTTTCCAAAGCTTTTATGGGAAAAGCTATTTGTAAGGTTTCTTTAGCCATATGGATCACTCTTTGCATTTCACATGCCTACAAAGCAAAAGGTTTATCTCCTCCTGGTATAGTTAAGGCTCACTCTACCAGGTCCATGGTGACTTCTGCTTCTTTTTGGTCTAGGGTGCCTTTGGACGATATTTGTGCAGCAGCGACATGGGCCAATTTGGATTTCGAGGCGGAGCATCCTTTGGCTCTGCGGTGCTCAGGAATATCCTTCCATAAGGGCCTCCCAGGATCGGAGTAGCTGGGGACTCTGTCCCACAGGTTGCAGATAAAATGAAGTTAACTACTTCAGATAAAGAAGTTATGTACTCACCATAACATTCCATCTGAGTAGTTATACTTAATTTTTCTGCAACATTCCCTCCCTCCATCCCCCGGACCTTATCCTGTTTTCAGGGTTGGTTTATTGGGTTGAGTTGCATATATATTTTAGTTTCAGCAAACTCGATCTGAGGGAAATAGGAGATGGCAGGGCATTATGGGTAAGGGGAGGAGCTTGGAGCAGATGCTAGAAAAAAGTTGCTGCCTCGGATCCGATACGGATCCGTATACCCACAGGTTGCAGAAAAATGAAGTATAACTACTCAAATGGAACGTTATGATGAGTACATAACTTCTTTTTTTCTATACGTTTGTTATATCTTTTCAGTGATTGATTATTTGGCGCCTTTCTATGAGGCTTATGAAGTGTATGGCTGCGATAGTTTGGAAAAGGGACTGTTAAAGGGGCCCTTTTAATGCGGTTGTTCTTTTATGTAATATAAGTGCCTGTGCGTTGTATTATTGAAATGGTAATGGACCTTTAGATAATCTAAAACATGGAAAGATAGTTTTGCATACATAAAACAGTACTTGATTGATTGCCTTCTACTAAAGAGAACTTGTTTAGCTGAAGATGAACATTTGAAATAGTATGATTTGAATTTGTCCAAAGCAGAGGTATTCTTCTTACTGTGTAGGCAGGACAGACAGGTGGCCAATCTGATTAGGAGAGGACCCTCCTTTGGGCTATTGTAACCGAGATCTGATGAACAGGGAAGATATTTCATTATCAACAAATAATATAAACAAAGGGACTGGTATTAAACTTGGATTACATTTGCTTCTAAAACAAAGGATTGTGTCTGGATTTAGGAATGCCATTGTTCCCTTTTCTCAGCCCTCATTAGGCAAATCATTGAATATAGTAACCCCGTTGGCATTTATCTGTCTAGGCACACACAAGTGGAACAACCATAAGGATACTTTATTAAAAGGATGCAAGAAACATGTTCTACATGGTCCAGTTCAAGGCTCTGCCACTATACTACACTACAGACTGCTAAGAGGTTACCTGTGTTTAGCATACAAGGTAACCTCTAACCCATTACTGATTGATTTACAGGACATCAGCAAGTCAGATAGCATCAGAAATGTGTATTGTAGGGAATCCAAGCCTGCTTTGCAACATCAACTGAATGGTGTGGAGGGACAGGTATATCTCTCAGAAGATGCTACTGCTATGGAACAGACTACCCATCCACATAAATCAGTTCATCCCTGTCCACATTCAAGCACAACTTAGATCTGTGGATGGGGAACAGAATATTCGCTCCAGGATTGCCCCCGTACTACTAATGGACAGATGCAGCTCCTAAGTGCTGTATCCCTTGCATGGGTCCCATCAAATTATCTATGGTGTGATCCCAGTTCATAGATAGGAACCTAACTGCCCTTACAAGCCTGGCCAATTATCCCTTGTGAGAATTGAACCCTGCATCTTGTGTTTGTATGACAAACACCTTAACCATTAGGCCACCCTCCCAACCTAAGTTATGAGTTATTCTTATTAGGGGTACTGTATAATTATCAATCATGGGATGGGTAAGGCCAGTCTATAACCAAATGGGAGAGGTTATTATGAGAACAAAAATTGAAATTTGCTAGGCTTAAGCTTGACCACAAGGCAGCTAGCCTAGTACTTGCCTATGAATTTATGGACCCTAAATCCCTGCAATATAGTCTTACTTTATAGCCTTTTATGGATCTTAGGAAGATGGTGTCATGATATAAAGCTGTGATGGCAAACGGCTGTAAAATTTAACAGAATTTGCATGGTCTGGTCATACAAGCTGAGACCAATTCCTTTCTGAAACAATGTGAGATGTGTATAAGGAAGAGAATGCTGGGACCTTCACAATCTGATGCAGGGGAAAAGACAGAAATGGAAAAAATAAATAAATAAAGTACTGCATGCTTTCTAAGCAGTAACTAGGAGATTGTTTTATTTGCAATTTGTTTTCCGGGAAAGTCCAACTGGGCCAGAAAGTGCCCATTTTCAGTGGAGGCCTGAGGAGAAAACCTCCACAATCACAATATTTCAAAATCAAGTACAAATGTTTTAAATCACAAAGTATCATGTCACATTACATTTTTCACTCTTATGTTTTGTAATGAGAAAAACATAGAACATATGTTTCATAATAAGAGTGCAATCAAAACCAGTAACATGAATTAGAGAAAATGTGAGGAAAAACTTGATAGTGATATTATTTGTTACATAGATTAGTATGTGATAAATGAGACCTGACACAGTTCTAATAAGATAAAGCGGTATCGGAGATTATATAAGAGACAGTAAGGTGAAATTGAGCAATTTCGTAGTATGAGAGAGGTGTTCATATTGTAGTTTTAGGAGGAAAAAGGAAGAAAGATGGAGAGAAGGCAATTATAAGAAGACTGCATGGTAGAGTGTCTTCATGTAGCTTAGGTGAGTAGGGAGGAAAGCGAAAGAGGTAGAGGAAAGGTCTGCAGAGATGAATGAAATAAGGTAAGGTAGTGGGGGAAAAACAAAAAAGAGTGGAATAAGAGGCTGGAGAGGGTTAAGTGTGATCTAGGTTGAAGGGGTGAGTGAAGTATAACAAGTCCAGCCAGGATTGGCAGAGGAGCAGGTCCAAGATTTTGTAAGGTAATCTTTTGGGAGGATTTAAAGGTGGGTAGATTAGAAATGAGGTTTCATTTTTTGCTACCGAGCTGTGGTGGTTAGATGTTCCATTTTTTGCTTACAAGTATAGGCTTTCTGCAGGGGACTTATTCTGTTTATTTATGGTGAGAAGTTGTTTGTCTTCAAATCTAAGAGTTTGTTTGTGTCTTTCGGCTTTTCCCGGTTAGGGGTCACCACAGCGGAACTCCGGTCCGTTAATGATTGGCAGTTGATTTTTACGTACCGGCTTGCCAGGCCTGATGCACAACCTTCAACGAAGGTACGCCCATTCACGCATGTCTCCACGCAGAAGACGCTCTAACTGAGAATCGAACCGGACAGCGTCTTACTGTGAGGTGACAACGGAAAATGTCAATTAAAAGGATGAGAGCTGGGCAGGCTAATGGTTTGTGTATGACTTCATGTATTGTTATAAGTTGAATGTAGGAGAGGTGGAGGGGGAATTCCAGCTAGCTAAGGGTATACAGAGCTTTACAGTGATGGGTAAAGGAGGGTGAATTAGTAGCAAACTTGGCAGTTTTGTTGTAGCAGCTTTCAAGTTTGTTTTTTTATGGGGGATTGTAAATTAGTTAGAACTGGTGCTCCATAGAGTAGAGAGGGCAGAAGTCATGTTTTGGCTAGAGTAATTTTTGTGGATGTGCTCAGAAAATGTTTGTTTCTTTATAGCACGCCTAGTTTTTGATGGGTTTTCTTGGTACTGCTTTAGATGTAGAGGTCAAATTTAAGACCATCTATTATGACTCCTAATAGTTTGGTATGGTGGACTAATTCGGTTTCTGAGCCACTTGTTGAAAAGATTTTGAATGATGCTTTGTTAGGGGTGTGAGTTTTTTGGGGGTAAAGAGGAGTTGTTTTTATGGGGGCTGAGTAGGCATTGTGCTGTTGTAAGTCAAGTTTCAATGGAGATGACAGCTTGTTGAGTGATTTTGTGGAGGTGAGGTAAGGTATTTGAAGAGCAGATGATAGTCATCTGCAAATTTAATCAAGGTGCCCTCATAAGATGAATGTAGCTTATTGATGAAAATATTGAATAGTAAAGGGCCAAAGCTGGATCCATAATGTTAGAGGGAAAAATATTGGTGGATGGAGTTTTCCTTTAATGTAATTTCTTCAAGATTCTTCTGGATAACTGAAAAGATTATTTCTCCTTATTTTGTTTTCAAAAGTCCTTTAATTCCTAAGGGGAGTCATACAAAGAAATGTAACTGATCTAACTGACTCTAGAACCAAACTCAATTTTAACTTCCACTTTTGTTATTATGACTGAGGAATTCATCATATTATTTTCTGTGACTCTACTTTTAATGCTGGCCATTTTTATGACGTGTATTTTTTTCATTTCATCTTCAAGAGTTATGTTCTCTACCATGTTTTGCTGCTTGAGACCAAGGGCATCTGAAGGCGAGACCACAGAGCTAAAATTAGTTAGGAGCATATTCGTATCTTATTAATTGTCTGAGTGGCGTGAAAAATTTTGGTGTGTTGAGTTTGGCTACAGAAGGTTATATTTTTGCTGTTTCATTTTGCCAGAATGTCTTTTAACAGTAACTCTGTCTTTTTATGGTGTTGCACTATTTGGTAATTTCATCTGTTCACAGGGAGAAATGGTAGGGGTACCATTAGCAGGCTGCTTTTTGGCTGGATACTGCACTGGGAATTTCTCATGTTTATTTATTATTTGGTACCTTTTTTACTGTGGTTTTCCCTTGGTAGTTTAAGGCACGATTTGCAGTAGAGATCATTAAAGAGCACTATTTGCTTCTGGTCATACTTAAGGGTCCCAAAGCAGTTATTTAGTAAAGCATAATCTCATACCAGCAGCATGTTTTGCCCATGTTATGTGCAGCTACCAAAAGCAAAAAAAATCCTCTGCAAGTGACATTTGATTTTAAGTCCTTTCTAGCTGGATGAATTTCAGCTTGTGCTTAACACAGGCAAATGTAAGTATCTGATTGTGATGTAGGCAGACTGGCTTGTGACTGTTTTCAGAATGGTTTGGGCCATTTATTTAGATAGCACAGTAACATTGCAAAAGTTACAATAACTGCAATAAAATGAAGTACAAGGCTGTTGTATAACAAACAAAACATGCAGTTATTCAAAAAACACAAGTTGCTAATATCAGCTAAATACTTGTAGGCTGCTAATAGCTGCGCAAGACTGAATTTGCAAAAAAATAAAAAAAATAACTACAATTGCATGCATACAAGGAAAAATATTTTGTTAGGCAGAGTGGTACGTATAAAACATATTTGTGAACTATTTCTGAGAAATATTAACCATTATGCCCAGCCGAGTATTTGCAGTGATAAATACTGCTAGTTGATAATTTTGCCGTCTTGTACTGTAAATGGCAACCTTAGTAAGCATCAGTAGATTGTGATGATTCAACTGTATCAACAGTATATGCCTGCCAGATTCATTCAGATCTTTTAATTCTTTTGCTCAGAAGATCGGTGCTTGGGAACAGAAGTGCTGGTTTGCACATTCCTGGTGAGGAGTCAATAACTGGACACAACGTTTTAAAATAAGGCTTCTGAGACAGCCCTGGCAGAGTGACACATTCCTCAAAGAGCTTGGTTAAATGCTTTAACAAATTCTAGATCTGTTTCATCTTGTAACTGCTTCTAAATATTGTATATGTAAAGATGTTTCCATGTTTGACATGCAATTTTTAGGCAGGCTAAAAGGCTGAATATTCAAAGTAACTAGAAACCTATGTACGTACTGACAATGCTGTGTTTGGTCAATGATTTCCTGTAACATGTATTACGAAGTTGTGACTTGTGGGAATGAGATCATAGCTTCCATTTGTCCAGTGATAAAACACAAATACTGTTTTGATTCTGAGCTCCTATGGGTAGAGCCTTTTCATCCATTTTAACCATGCCAGAAAGCTGTTGGATTTATAAGTCTTTCATCTGTATTTCCTGAATGGGGGAGTTTAACAAACATGTCCCTTGCTTTAAAACTTACCATTCTATGACCTTCCTTAAATTTTTCCTCCTTTGATGTATGAAGTCACAAGCAAGTTGTTTTGCTTGTTTATTTTGTTTTAAGGGTGCCTGATGACTTTATTGTGACCAGGGGCCTATAGGAAGCAGTTGAATAGGTAGGGTCATATTAGGGTTGGGTGAACTCTGAACAAGGGCACATGTTAAAATGTCTTCTCGCATCAGTTTTCCTCTTTAGAATACGTCAGAGCTAGTTTCTAAAAATTCATTTCAGATTTTATATATATATATATATATATATATATATATATATATATATATATATATATATGAGAGAGAGACTGAATAGCTTTCTTTGTAATATTGCAACAAAATCCAATACCTTTAAACACAGAATTGCTTGGCCCTGATTGCACTAAGCTACATGTATGATATATGACATGTGAAAACTAAAAAAAAGAAAACCCCCCCGCACCCCTTACATTAATGTCTTTTTCCTGTCAACACACCAAATAGTCAAGCTAATACCTCATAATTCATGTAGCTCTTGTTTGGTAATATGTCATTAAAATTGGCCAATACTGTACAATGTTTAAGGGTAACAGTTAGTGTAAACACTAGCAAGCATATTTGATATTGCTAAAGTAACTCTCTGACAAATATACTGCATTTATTACGTGAAAGTATTTCCATTTGCCTGTCTTAATCTATCACTGCATTTCAGAACACACACATCTGACAGATTTATGATTCAAGGAGAGAAAAACTGAGTAAAATGAGCTTTTAGGCATGGAAGGTGTTTAAAATATGGGTGCAGTTTCAGTCATTCGCAAACTAGTACATAAACAAATACAGCACACAATAGTAGAAAATACAGCACACAATAGTAGAGGCAGAGTGCAAAGCAGGGATTCCAGCTAGAAGACTGGGGAAGGCAGTGTTATCATAACCTAGACATTGTGCCTCATTAAGTGCTTGTAGTAGGTCATTCCTATGAAATGTGATTGTATAATGGCCTGTTCAGTAAACAAATATGCAAAGCATCGTGTATTCCTATGATCATGCTAGGATACTTAAATGATTATTTCAGTGATCTTTAGATTCTCTTATACAGAAGCAGTGCTTTCAGTTTTGCAACATTAATATTGCACGGTCAAGCACTACAAATAATAACTTACACACATACAGAGTAAATATGCATTACTTAAAACTAAATACATGACAACACCTTTTGTTACTGCAAATATTTAGTTAATGCAAGAGAAACAAAAATGTAGCAGAAAGCGGACAGTGGCAGCTGGTGGTTTCAGGAAAGATGTGCATCTCTTCCTGAGGTTTGCTGTTTTAAACCGTTACTTTTCTTGCATATAATGCAACCATACTTTCTGTATTAGAGAACATTGAACTGGAAAGTCTAAATAGGTTATTTGTATTCTCATTATTCTGCAAATTATATAACTGGAGCAAAAGAGAATGCTCTTGCTTTGTAACAGAATATCACCCAGATAAGTCTCACAAATGCTTTCATGTTTAAACAGTAAAGAAGTCCTTTGGCTTCCATCCTTCTTTGAGGATTTGCATTTTTAGACAGATGTAAAGGATGAGCTGGTTAAACTCTATGTAATGCATATGTAGACACAGGCATCATACCCCACCCTAAATGATGGACTCTGCTGCCTGCTAACCATGGCGCTTCCAACTATGTATCAGTTCTATTCAGTCAGTACAGTTGGTAGTGTGAGCTGTCATACATGCAGTCATCAGGTTTTTTCACTTTAAACACTAACTTCCATGTGCATAATTCATTACTAACTGAACCTCACTTTTCCAAAGAGTGTAAGACAGCATGACTACTGTGCCCTTCCACCAGATGTGTGCACAGAAGGTATGCTTTTGGAGTGTGGACAAACCGGTTCTGCCTCTGAAAACGTGGTTACATCCTCCCTGCCTGTACAGTCAAGTGCTCAAGATGCTAATTGAACTTTGGTCATCTGGCCCTACTAAGGTCTTTATCCATCTATGTCACAAGCAGAATTTTGATATATTTAAGCACATGCAATTTAAGTTGTATCAATACTTCTGATACTACCTGTGAGTGCAGTCTGTAACACACAATATGCAAGTTGTATCAATACTTCTGATACTACCTGTGAGTGCAGTCTGTAACACACAATATGCAGAGTAGTGCTGTGCTGCTGTCAATTTTATTATCTCTGATCAAGAGTGATGCTGTAGCTGCTGGATAACTGTGACCTCCAGTGTGCACTGAAAAGTGGGTTACAGATGAATATAAAGTTGCTGGAATGAAATAATCTACACTGGTAGTAATACTGTCATGCCAGGATGAAAGCTGTGGGGAAATGGAAAATTCTTCCAGTCCTCCCTGAGTAGTGTGTGTGTGTGATATACACAAAATTAATAGTTTAAATGATGGTTACCATATATAAGGACCACTAAAGATACTGATCTTCACAGAGAGAGTAGTCAGAAATGAGTTAGGGTGCTAAGCCAAAAGCTCAGTTCATAAATTGTCTGTGTAGAATCCTAGTTGGGTTTGGATGTTGGGAGACTTGTGTCCAAGACAACAATATGTAATTCCTGTAGGCTGTTGAGGTCAGTTTGAATTTGGTGAATTGGTCAGTGAATCAGATTTGCCTTGGTACCAGTGGTGTAATGCGAGAGACAGTCCCACTGGTGGCCATCAGATGTATTTTGGGCAGTGGAGCAAACCCAAGGATTATAGGCCCTGTCCTTCACATATTTGGCATTACATTGTTTGACAATGGTGGGATTCGAAATCCATCTGTCTAGCAATTAAGACTCTCTCACCTGGGTTAGCAGTGGTGGGATTCTTACACCACTAATGCCAAACCAGTTATCTTCCAGTATCTCCCACAGTACAGCAGTCTTAAATGGCCTTTATACTGTTACAACTACTACTACATGCAGGAAAATCACAGCTGTCGGCAATTGTTACAACTACTACTACATGCAGGAAAATCACAGCTGTCGGCAATTGTTTTGAATGATTTGCAATAGTAACACTATTTCTAGGCTGCCATCTCCAATGAATGTACTGCTTCACAGACAAGCTACATTATCTTCAAATGAGTTTCCAGATCTAGAAATAAATAAATAAAACACTATAGTACACAGAATATGTACATATACAAACAAATAAATGGATGACCACAGTGGCTGGCTTGGCAGCTTTAAATTTTAATAGAATATTAATTAAAAAAAAGTTTTCAAATTCTCATTCTTGCACTCTACTTCATCCACAACAGCATCACTACAACCTCTCTTTTACTTCCTCCTTCAGGCTTCATCTATATTAGATGACCTCAGAAACTGGACACCTGACAGCCAGCATCCATGATAAAATGTATGTTTCCTGTAGCAGTCTATCCAACCCAGTAGAAGCACTGTATCTGTAGCTCCAGAATGATGGGAAGAAGTGTTACGAGGTATAATTGCCTTATTCACTTTAGAGGACTAATCCTAAATTATGGCTGACAACTTTGGTAGTTTGTGAATTGAGTGTAAACCTGAACGTAGTGTAAGGCAAACTTTTAAAACCGGGTATTAATTTGCTTAATGAGTTTGAAGTATGTTATTTGAATAATTGATGCATTATTGTTGTATCAAGGAAATTAAATCTAAAAATAGTATTGAAAATCCTTTATATGTGATTGCAGAAAATGGCTGCAAGAAGTGTTATTTTTAGAACACTCCTTTCAACAAATCCTCACATGGTTACCACTGCTCTGTAAGAAAGAAAACCTTACTTATGACCAGAAATGATTGCAACCCAAACTAAAGGAAGATGATCTCTTTAGATTCTGCTGTCATGTTGGTCACTTTGCTTGACAACGGTTTCTCAGAGATCTGAATCCATGTTGCAAAGTAGTATAGTGTGTGGTGCCTGGGAAATGCAGTTTTTATAGTCAGAGACTGCACATTACAGATAACCCAAGTAAAAAAGATTTTAAATAATAATGAAATATTGGAATTATCCTCAGCTTGCTATTCTTGGATGGCTGTGTAATAGTTTTTCTTTTGTATGCAAGTGATTTCTCTCTACTATGTGGTGCTGTTTTTCTTTTTCATTTGCATGCGTCAGGCCAGTGTCATCACACTTCATTATGCAGTTTTAAGAGTGACAGTAAAAACAGTGGCTCACAGAATACAAGGTCTGTATATATAATGCTGTGGCTGTTTTCCCACAGATGTGGGCTAGAGGGCATTGTTTGCCCCATTCCTCACTATTCATACTTATTCTTTGTAGAGATAGTATATGTTCATGACAAATGATAGGTTTGAACACATTAGCATTCGTAAATGTTCTTTGTGGTATAGCACCCTAAGCCAAATTTTAGTAATTGACTTTGTAGTCATGTCATCCTACCTGTGGCTGTATGTTCTAGATACATGGATCAAAAGAGAGGATGTCCTGGGAATGCCTTGATAATATGGGTTTAGTTTGACTCCCATTTGGAAGACTATTTCCTCCTGTAATAGCAAGGAGTTGTGGCCAGAAAGTGGTCAGTGCTTGTCATGGTGGTTACCACATGACCCATTTGTGGGCACCATGGTTAAGGGAAGTACTTGAGCAGATGTCTTTGTTGCAGTGCCAGAAGGGAAGTGTTTGGATTTATTTAGTAGGTCCCATCAAGCCAAGAAGGTAGCAGCTGCTAAAGTGAAAACCTGAATGTGGAAAGGCTTTGGCAGGGCCATGAAGAATGACATTCATTTGACCTTAAAGTGGTTTTGGCAACCTCTTCAGATGCTCAGTAAGAAGGAATTTTGGCATTCCTGAACTGTTAAGAAATGTGGAGGAGGATGTTGACTGGGGGTTTTGTACATAGATGAAAGAACTCCTGGATCCAGTTGACGTACTCTTTCTGTGGAGGACAGCTGGTGGGATCAGTCCCATTTTTGTTGAGATCACTAGTATGAGTAAACAGTTCAACTGTGGCAGGGTTAGGCAGTGGATGAGTTCTAACTGGTAAACCAGAAGGCATGACATTGTTAAAGCCTGTTAGTCAATGCCTTTTTTTATTGTTGTGTGAAAGGTAGGGACAGCAGCACTGAACTAGCAAACCGGGTTGATAGTCCCCATTAACAAAAGGAAGACAGAAGTGTTTCTTCTGGTTGTTGATGGGAGCAAGTTTCCCAGCCATCCTCTTAAAGCTTGCACCAGGATGCAAGCTTTTAATTGTTCTGCAATAAGGGGGCTATAATATCTCCAATGGCAAATTCTGGTTGCAGTCTCCAGTTTCAAAAACAGGACTTAGAGTATTTTGCAGTTGTAAAGGGATCATGGTCTTCATCCTCCACGGGAAACCATATCGTAGGCTGCTTGTATGAAGAGTTTATGCAGTAGTCAAGCTTCTGATACAGGAGCAGCATGGATTCTATCCTGTCTGTAAAATTGTGGATCAAGTCTTTGTCCTTGCAGAGATAATGGAGAGGATGTGCAAATGGTTTAAGTTTAAAACAAAACCAAAGCAGGTCTGCAATATGTGCTGGTGATTAAATGAACTAAAGATTGAAACAAAAAGGATGCTTTTCATATAAAACAAAACCACATTAGTCAAGCAGAGAGAGAGCGCGCGCGTGAGAGAGATGTTCAGGATGCGAAGGCATTACCAAGGTCTATAGAGTGTTCTGTTTGCATCTACATAGGTTCCATCTTTGTTGTTTGTGGGTGGTGTCTTAACTTCAAGTAACTGTGACCTCCAGTATGCGCTGAAAATGGGTCACAGTTGACTAAAAAGTATCTGGAATGAAAATCAGTACTTCAAAATTGAAGGTAAGGTTCTGTCCTGGAAATGAGTGGATTGCTTTCTGCAGGTGTGTGTGTGTGATGCAACTACCGCAAATAGAGGAGGTTGAATATGTTGGGGTTTTGTTCTTAATGGGTCAGGAAATGTACACCAGTGAATGGGTACTATGAAAGCAGGAATGTAAGCTTTATATGGGACTGTGGTGGTGAAATGAGAGCTCAGTGATGCTGTAAATTCATCCAGTCAGTCTGTATGTCCATTCTTGGCTAGGGTCACAAGCTTTGATTAGTGAAGGAAGTGATAGGATCACAGATAAAAGTGACAGAGTAAAGTGCCTTCACCAGGGTATTCTTGCTCATCGCAATACAGAAAAGAATTTTAAACAATGTAGGAGAATCTCAGAGTCGAGCTCCTGCTGATTGAAAGGAAGCAGTTGAAGTGATTTGGATATATATCTCCTGTGCACCTCTTGTGAAACCAAGCCGTAGGGACAGCCTAAGACAAACCGGAGAGAGATTACTTCTCTCAACTTGAATGGGAATATCTGAGAAACCCACATGAGCTGGAAACTATGACTTGGTATGGAAGTTTGGTCTGCCCTACTCAACTGGCTGCTACTGTGCCCCTTTCCCAGAATAGGCAGTTTAGAAAATAGACAGATAATAGTGATTATGACTGTTTTGATCATTTAGATGAAATGATGATTCAGTTTTTCCTGAAGATGTCCATTAATTTATTTTGTAAACCTGACCAGCACCATTGAGGGATAAAACCTTGACTTCATCCCAGGTGACCTGAGGTCAGTTAGTGGCCTGGGAGGCACTTGATGCTGTTAATAGGAAAGGATCAGTGTGCCCTTCCTGAGAGCGAGGGGGGTATGGGCCATCCTGTGCCACAATCACTCAGAGGTGGGATAGCATTGTAAAAGGCAGTCTTGGGCATGGGTATTTGGCCACCAAGCTGCTTCAGTAGAAGCTCCCATTGCAAGTGCATGGACGTATACACCCATATAATGGGGAGAGCATTGTGGTTCACTGGGAGGTGTTGGGCCTAAATCAATATTTTGGGATGCTGCCTAGGGCACAGACCACAGTTGGGGTTGCCTGTACAATGGCCTTCCCTGTCCAGCTTCTCTTTCACTATGTAATATACAGAATGAAGAAACAAATGCAACAACTGCAATACCCACAGGGATACCCTACTAAAAGGATACAAGGAATAAACGTATACTACACAGACTGACTCAAAACCCTGTCACTATACTTGGTATCCTACAGATGGCTAAGAGGTGGTCTGTGTTTAGGGTACAAGCCATCCTCTGACCCATAACTGATGGATTTATTGCATATTGGCAGGTCAGATGGCATCAGAAATACTCAGTGTAGGGATCTAAACCTCTCGGCAACATCAAAATAATGGTTTGGATGGGGAGGTGTATTTCGTAGAGGATGCCATTGCTATAGAGCAGACACCCCATCTACATAAAACAAAGTTCATCCTTGTCCATTTTCAAGTGCAACTTAGACCTATGTATGTGAAACAGAACATTTATCCTAGGACTGCCCCCTGTGCTACCAAAGGACAGTTGCAGCTCCTAAATGCTTTATCCCATGCATGGGTCCCCTCAAATTATCTGTGGTATGATCCCAGTTATTCTTATTGGGGTAATATATAATTATTGACCATGGAATGGGTAAGGTTAGTCTATAACCAAATGGAGTGGGTTATTTCAAGCACAAAAAGGAAAACTGGCTAGGCTTAAAATGGTCCACAAGGGCAGCTAGCTTAGTACTTAACTATGAACCTATAAATGGGCATGACTGATAGAGACTTAATGATTGGCAGGCACAACTGGAAAAAAGTACAGAGGAAGAGGTTTTGTCTTTTAAAATTAATGTCTAAACATTTACGTGGGATGTGATGAAAATGTCTGCACAGATAGAGAGAGAGCAGGTTATTTTACAGTTACAGATTTATAGGGCCTAAGCTCAGTAAATGTTTGTGTTGTTATATCTACTCTTTCTTTCATTAGCACCATGCTGAGAGGAGTGGGTCAGGTTACTTGACAGAGGTAAGTTTTGTAGACTTAACAAAAGCCTTAGACTTTACAAAAGAGTCCTTTGTTGTCTATACAAAGTTTGTGTGGTTTACAATCTACTTATAGAACAGATCCTTTTGAGATATAGATTACTACTGCCATTTATACCCATTAAATTAAAAGATACCTCAAGGATCTGCTCTGAGATCATTGCTCTTTACTCTTTTTCCTAGATCTGTTCACTTTCTTTAATTTTAATAAACTACTGTACACTGATTATGTAGTCTTCCTGGTCTCAGAGGAAGCACCCTCAGGTGCTACCTCTAAACTAATCAAGAACCTGTCACAGTGATATCGAGTGGGGCTGTGGTCAGGCTTAGCAAAACAAGATCAGTGCTGTCTGCGTTTATGCAGAGCAACTTAAACAGTGCTAGATCAGATAGTCTCCATAATGCTAATGCAAACATTTAAGTATAAGGGTCTCTGAATCCTGCACTGATCTTTTCAAACCATATCCATAAAATAATAAAATGGGGCACTTTTATTAATTTCTACCTGCTCCAGAGGTACAATCCTTTTCATAGGTTTTTAGTAGGCCAACAACCACAAGGGCCTTTTTAAGCCTAGTCATGCATCCCAAATCTCTGACAAGTTCTGATAACCCTTGATAAGTGTAAGCATGGGCCTGGGAGATGAACCATTTACAGGTTACTTCAGTCTATTAGAGACGGGTACCAAACCAGGGTGCCAAAGAGTATGCCCTACGTTGTATATCAGTAGCATGCATCTGCAGACAACTGAAACATGCTCCAAACTACACAATATACTTTTTTTGTTGATTATGTCACTGGCATCAAAGAGCCATCATCAATGCATCACTCTGATGAAAGCTGTCTGGTCCCCCATTAACCTCTAACATCCTAATTGGTACCTTGATGTATAAGCTGGTAAACCTGGATCATTGCATGTCACTGCACAGAGTTTTAAGAATCCAAATATTTTTCCTAGAGCTATGCAATCAAGCGTATCCTCAGTACAACACTGACGATCCTAATTATTTGCTGTTGTGTACTTGCAAAACTCTTTCCATTCTGGGTCCTAGAATATGAAACTTATAAATACAGTAAAACTATTAGTTATTTACATCACTTACTAAAGAACTCAAAATTTTGCTTATTGATTGCGGAAGCCATTTGTAAATGTAATGGTGCTGTTATCTACTTAATTTGGTTTTTGCTTGAATCCGTGGTCTAATCAGATGAGTCTAATGTCAAGGTAGGATCAAACTAAAACTGAGTCAAGCACTAGCTTTCTGTGCATGTTGTGAGTATTTAAGGCTAAATGAAGCCCTTGTGCACAGCACAACCAAATATTCTTCCGAAACGTTTTGAGTAATTCTAGTTCATAGTTGCACTACATTTTGCTGTTTAAGTTGTCTAACTATGGTTATTAAACTTCAATTTCATTCTTCTGTGCCGAGTGTATTTCAAGCTAGTTGAAGACTAGTCTTTGCATTAAGGCAGTTCTAGGCCAGTCGTCTCAGAGCTATTGGTCTAAGAATTCCAAAGCTACTGTCTACTGTGATGTTTTAAACTACTGTTGTATTATAATAGCAGCATTACGTAGAGGAAGAAAGGTAAGTGTTTTCATTTCTTGATCTGATTTTAAATTCATTTTAACAGTCTGTATCTGCTTTAACTAAAGTCTTTAAGCCTATGTTAGCAGTTCTAGTACACAATTGCACTGCATTTTGCTATTTAACTGGTCTGACTGTAGGTATTAAACCCTAGTTGCATTCCTATGTACTGAATACATCAGGCCAGTTCAGGGCAAGTCTTTGCATTAAGGCAATTCCAGGCTAGTTGGTTCAGAGCTAAAGGTCTAATTGTTTTTCACTTGTATTTACTCTGTTGTAAATGTGTTCTTATCTGCTGTTGCCTGTCCCTTATGATAATTTGACAACATAATTCCCTCCTTTTCCCAATTTACTGGCTTTTGACAATGAGCACATAAGTATCATTTTGCATAGTGTCTTCCCTTAAACTACTTAACAGGCTAAAAGACTTTTGATAAAATTGCTTAATATTGAGTATACTGATACTTCTTGCATTGATTTTTAGTATTAAATTAGTGATTTTTTACTATAATTTGAATACTGGTTCTTGCTGGTGGCAGAAGGTTTCCAGGCTGGTTGTTGTGCATTGAACTTTCAGTAGCAACTCCACCTAAACATTATACTAAAACCAAACTCCAAGCAGTTATAGTTCCCCTGCCCCCAGAGTCATTCCTGTCACTATCATGGACCAGCAGTTGTCCACAACAGCTCTAGACAACCTGATTGAGATGGGTATCTTCAGACACTGTAAGAATTGTATCATGATCATCTGTTACTCAAAACAACATAATACAGTGTGTGAGAACTGTGTGTATATAATATCCTTGAGGGCAAAAGTCTCACACACAGTTAACTCCGACACCGAAATCATCAGCAGTACACCGCACATCACACCTCTTCAAGGCCATCACATTGCACATAATGCATCATATGCTGAGATTAAAGATTAACTTGCCTAAACCTCAAAACATCTCCAAAATACAATACAGGTACAAAGCTCATGCAGCAAGTTAAGCCTACCTCCTCACTTAGCACAAGGAGTCCTAAAGTCACAGATGTAAGGCAGGTGTTGACCCAATCAAACGTTCTAGTTATAGGTAGTTCTAAGACCTACAAATGTGTCTCGGCTGAGCAAGGAAAGAGTGACGGTTAGTTGTTTATCTGGTGGCAGGATCCATCAGATCACACATACAAGTCCTTGAACAACAAGTACCATGCTAACTGTCATAGCTCGTGTCAGTGACTTGAGCAGTACCTCCCTGGAATATATGAAGAGAGACTTGATGAAGCTCTCAGACCACACATCCAAGGCAGGTATGAGCCTAGCATAGAGCAACATTCTACTTTCTCCAAGGATGATGCCACGATATGAGCAAAAAATAATAGACTTCAGTAATTGGCTTAGTTCTTGGCGTCATTCAGAAGAGGTCCAATATTTGTCTGCTTGGAAGGATATGATCAACAGTCGTTGGATATGGCCTGCATCTGCCTCCTCTAGAATTTCACTTATTGGTAAAGACATTGTCCATCCCCTTAGTGCCTTTTTTAGGCAATACCACCCTGATAAACCTGCCAACATAATGAAACAAGCAAAGGAAAATTTAAAGGTGTTTACTAATCAATGCTAGGAGCCTAAACAAGAAACTCCACTTCCTACAAGACCTTCTCAGCCTGGAGGGGGTATTAACATCTTTGTAGTGACTGTGACATGGTTTAAAATAATGGAGAGCACTCTGCCTGTGCAGGGGTATAACACCTTCCACATGTTTAGACCAGCTATTGCACAGGAGGGGAAAAAAGGTAGAGTTGTCTCGATCTACACCTGAAAGAGACTTGCATCAAGGCTGGTAACAGAAAGATCCCATACCGTATTATTAGCTAGCTATAGAACTCCCCCTATGACATAGGCTATATACGGAAACTAGAATCGCTCAGTATTAAACAAAATACCATTTTCCTAGGTGATCTAAACTATCTAACTATAGACAGGGAAACCAACACCACCCCTAGTGCTAACTATAGACAGGGAAACCAACACCACCCCTAGTGCACAAGAGATTCTTGGACTTTTGTCAGCACAAAGGTGCTGGAACAATTAGTCCAAGTATCCACTGGGGGAATAATATCTTGGACCTTGACTTATGGGAGCATCATGCACCATCCCTTGCATATCTTCAAAATTTGCTAGATCTGACCGTAAAGTAGCTTCCTACAAAATAAAACTGAAAGCTGAGATCCCTTCCACAGAAGGTACCTTTAGACATTTCTTTAAGACAGATTACCTAATCCTAAGTGATACAGTAGTGAGCTTCACCAAACCCAGTTAACTCCACTGACTACACAGAAATGTACACCACCACACTATACCAGCATGTAAACAGTTGCAGAGATGTTGTAACCCATAGGAACAAGTGCAGGGCAAACCCCAGAAACATACCTCATATGGTGGAACTATAATATCAACAAGCATTATAACTGAAAGAGTTAAGACTGTAGTATACTGGAATTAACTGGAAACAACTAAGATGGATATAAGCTATTTCTGTGTCTTCCTTTGAATGTTTTTGAAGAACTTGAATTTTTTTTTCAGTATTGTTTCTGAAAACAACTCAAATGAGACTGGGATGAAAGTCTTTACCTGTTGGTTACCCAAACTTGTGCTGAACAGGTGGCAGTCTTTTTTTGCACTTCCGCAATAAAGTCTGCACACACTAGTTTGGTTAATAATGCTTTATTAGAAGTTAAAACTATCTAAATACTATCTTCAATAACAGAGCTGATAAACCGTAAGTCTGTAGAAATTCTGGAATGCTTGGTGATAAATATATCCAAAGTTTATGCATGTATATTCTGATTCTCAACAGTCTTTTCCTCCTGAATAGTATGGGTATTTTTTTACCTGACTTTCTGTACTCGGGCTCGAGTGTCTGCACTGTAAAGAAATATGATGCCTCTTTAACCTTGTCTTGTATGTGCCTCTTTATCTAGTATTCCATTGCAAGTACACATATCTTTCATTTGAGAAAGGAACATTCTGTATTTCTGCACATCTCATGCTTGACTGCCAGCAAGATTATCTTTTCCTTTCTAATGAACTCTCCTTCCCTGAAACTGAATGCATACATGAAGACATAAGTCTGACCCTGTATTTTCATGTCTGTTATACTACATTAATGTATACCAAAATGTGCCATGGCAGAACAAAACCAGAAAACAATATATGAAAAAAAGACTATCAAAAATGAAAATAGATTTAATAAGGCACCTTTCGTTCATACCAAATAATGAACTTCATCGATCTGATCTGAAGATGCAGTGAACCTACAGTCCGATAAATTTTTCTCTGACTTTCCCCCTCTGTGTACTCCATCTATCCTTCAAGATGTACCTGAAACTGGCTTGCCTGCAGCTATCACACAAGACCAAATCCTAAAATTGCTATTAAAAGCTATAAATACCACATAGATGGGTGTTGACAATACCCTGGATGCATCTTAAATGGCTTGAAGCATGATTTATTTGCACCCCTACTAACACTGTTCAGTCTCAGCCACTATACAGGTTTTGTACCACGTGAATGAAGAACAGCTATTGTCATTCCCCAGGATAAGGGAGGACCTTCCACAGACACAGGCAGTTGTAGAAATGCAAGGCTGACAAGCCTCATATTCAAAATTACGGAAAAAGTTATCATGGAACTGGAGCCTCCAGACATTGGACCGGTCTCAGTTTGGATTTGTCAAGGGCAGGTCAAACTCACTCAGCCTGGTTGATTTTTGTGAAAAGGTCACAAAAGCAGTGGATGAAGACAGAATGGTACATATTGCATACCTTGACCTTGCAAAAGCTTTTGACATGATTCTCCACTCAAGCATAGCAGAAAAACAAAATAAACTGAGGATAAACCCCTATGTCACCACTGGATTGCTAGCTGACTCACAAATAGGATGCAGAAAATCAAAATAGGGGAAGTTACCTTCACAAAGAGACCGGTTACCAGTGGAGTCCCCCAGGTTTCTGTGCTGGGATCTCCTATTTGGCATCTACTTTTCCAAAGTAAAAGCCAATACTAAAGGGTTCTGGTTAAGTTTGCAGATAACAAGCTAGGAGCAGTAATTGAATCCCCAAATGACTTTGCGATCCTGAAAGGTTTGTCCCAAATAAATAACTTGTGCCAAAATCATGGACTGAAACAATAAATGCCAAAAATTGCATTATCGTATCCTTTGGGAAGTCATCTACCCTAGGAAACTACTTCATTGACAATGTGCCCCTAACAGCTGACCCAGTTTGATATTTGGGAACTTATGTGGATTGCGACCAAATTTTTGACCAACATGTTCATTGTTGTAAGAAAGTCCTTGTATATTGCACAGCTCATAAACAGATTGTGTCTAAATATATGGATGTCATTGTCCCCCTTTATTCAGCCTGTCATTGAATATAATGCCCCCTTTGACATGCAGCATCTGGAATGCCCACAGAGATACCTTACTAAAAAGATACAATGCCTAAACAACATGTCCTACATAGACTGACTCAAAGGCCTTGTCACACTGTACCTGGTATCCTACACACTGCTAAGAGGTGACTTGTGTCTGGCATAAAAGGTATCCTCTGACTCAATACTGATGGATTTCCTGCATGTCAGCAAGTTAGAAGTCATTAGAAATACTCTATCTAGGGATTTAAACCTTTTCTGCAACATCAACAGATACTTTGTAAGGCAAGGTATATCTCATGGACAGTACCACTGCTCTGGAACAGATTCCCCTTCCACATAAAACAAAGTTCTTCTCTGTCCATATTCAAGAGCAACTTGGATAAAATTTACCCCAGAACTAATCGACAGAGGCAGCTCCCAAGTGGCTTATTCTATGCATTGGTACCCTCAAATTATTTGTTGCGAGCCCAGTTATTCTCATTGGAGCCAACATATAATTATTGACCATGAAATGGTAAAGACTATTTCTAATCAAATGATTTAAGTTAATTTGAGCACAAAATAGGAAGTTGGCTAGGCTTAAAAAGGCCTGCAAGGGCAGCTAACCTAGTACTCGCCTATGAGCCTGTGAGGATATGCTGTAAACCTCATTAGCAAGTGAGCACTCATCTGCATATCATTATGCAGTTATTTGCATACCATGAATACCATGCAGTTTCTCGGGTCTGTATTAGAACATCAAAGTTTCACAACTTCGAATGTTCTAATATTGACCCCTATTCAGCGAACGCTGAAAATAGCGAAGCTGCGGAACACTGAATTTCTTCATAAGGAAGGAATTTGGTTGGCCATTCCTGTGGCTTTGCTATGTTCAGCACTGTGGTGGAAAGTTACGGGTCGGGATCAGGTAAGTGTGCGATTGTGTGGACGTGAGTGTTAGGGCGGTGTAGGTGAGTTAGGGTTAGAGCGCAGGTGAGGTGAGTGTGTGATAGTGACGGACCTTAGGGTTAGGGTAAGTGGATAGCTAGTGGTGGGTGTATAGTTTAGTGTAGGGTTAGATGTAGGATTTTAGGTGTATGTGTGTGGATTGCTGTTTGTTTGGTGTGTGTGTTGTCTGTATGTGTGTCGGAACAGCAAAGTGTTCATCATGTTACACTGCTGCAGTCATTACACTTGGGTTATCCTGCCGTCAGGCGGTCCTGCAGTCGGTCAGAGTTCCAAAGTCTTGGTCCGGCGTCGGTTGCTGTCGCTTCTTCCCTGACGTCAGTGCGCCAGGGGTATATAAGATGCATCCAACTCCATTTTCTTCAGTCTTTCTTGCCGCTCGGTGCCCGAAGCAGAAGCAGTTCACAAGTGCGGGTCGGCCGACTCCTGAGATTTTCTAAGTCGAATTTCAGATCCGAAGTCTTCAATAAAGCTAAGTACCCCGTTGGGGAAACTTTTTTCTTGCCTCAGACCGATGTCAGAAAAAGTTAATTGTATTTCTTGTGGGAAGCAAATACCTCATAAGGACTTCCACTCTTACTGTATCCCATGCCTAGGCCCTGATCACGACGTCACTAGTTGTAGGTTTTGTGCTAGATTTAACAAACGCACTGTAAAAAGATGTTTTGATTTTGCTTTGCACTACTTTGGCCGAAGGTTCAATTATACTATGCCGTCAGAACAACTGATAACCGCAATACCGAAAAAACGCAAGGACAAGGATAAAGACGGGCATCCGAGGTCCAGAACCGATGCCAAAACCTCTTTTAGGCAAGTCGCTGGTTCTCAGTGAGGTGCTTTCGCAGCCCCTGACACCCGCTACCTCAGAGCCACAGGCCGCCTCCGACTCCCACGTGGAGATAACTAGGCATCTGGAAACTCAAGGTATTGGGCCTATGGAAACGAATCCCTCAGATGGGTCCGGAGCCGCTGAGCAGGCATTGGCTTCTGAGGGTGTTTTCAGACCTTCACAACTTACCATTAAAACAACAGCAAAGACAAAAGTACCGTTAAAGACAAAGAAACAAGTACAGCATTCTCCTGGACAGTCCTCCATGCCTAAGAAACAGATGCTTAAAATGGCCGAAGACCTCATCACTCTAATCAGGGGTTCCCATCCCCCTCCTGAGAAAAGGCCTAGGCAGGATACAGACTATGATTCCTCTGATCAGGTTTCCATTTCCTCTTCAGACCAGGGATACTCTCTACCCCCCTATGAGGACTCTGATGCTGAAGAATCTATCCTTTCAGCCTCTCCTCCTGAGGATTATTCTTTTGGGGAAACTTTACATACCATGAGGGAACATTTCCATTGGGAATGTCAGGATTACTCAAAATCCAAGAAGAGGCTCAGGGATTTCCTTTTATTGCCTCAGCACAGGCCCTTGGCTATTCCGCCTGTGCTAGATATTGTGGATGATGTGTTCTGTGAATCCAGCTTATCTCCTGATTCTTTGCCCCCTGCACCAGCCAAGCCAGATAGATATTATTGAGTCCCAGACTCTCACAAGTTTCTTTATAAAAACCCTTCGGCTGATCCAGAAACTATTTCCCAGGGTCCAAAAGGGGTTAAGGCTTCCATTGCAAAAAATCCAGTACCCTCTGACAGAGATTCTAGAGCTTGGAATAGATGGGGGAAGAAAGTATACACTTCTGCAACTTTAGCAGTAAGAGCTTTAAATTGCCAGTTTCACATGCTTAAGTACCAACAATATTTAATGGCTCAGTTATAACAGAAAATGCTTGCAAGTTCAGAAGCTCCTTGATTGTAAAGAAATGCAGGATTTATTGCATGCAGTTGAACAGGTGCGAAAACATACTCTACAATGTGGTTTTGATTCTTTAGAGGCCTCTTGTAGAGCCGCAGTTACAGGTTCTGTGATTCGAAGACATGCTTGGTTAAAAGAACAGAGTTTACCTGATCATGTTAAGGCAAAATTATTGGATGCTCCTTTACATCATGATACCTTGTTTGGTGTTAAGGCAGAAGAGGTGTTAAAGAAAATGGAGGATAAAGCTAAATCTATGCAAGCAGTCAAGGATTTCTTGCAGGTACAGCCACCACGATTTAGAAGAAATTGGCCAACAAAGAATTGGTCCTTTCCAGTGTCAGACAGGCCACAGAGAGGCAGATGCAGATGCCCAAGAGGTAGATCTCAACCCCAAGGCTCAAACAGACAACGACTGTGGAGCACCTCAACCCCAAAAGGAGGTGAGGACAAGTCTCAACCTTACAGGAAACCGTCACAATGCCTTTCCCCTTCGTACACCAAACACTTCCCTTTTGGAAGCCCACTTAGGAGGAAAACTAGCACTTTTTTCTCAAAACTGGCAAACAATCACCCAAGACAAATGGGTTCTGAATATTGTGTCTCAAGGTTACAGGTTCCACTTTCATACTTTACCAAAGCTAAAAGGAATGCCAGACCTGCCACAAAATCAATGGGCAGAGGCACAAAACAAATTTCAGCCCTCATGGACATGAGAGCTATTCAAAAAGTACCACAACAGGAACAAGGACAAGGATTTTACTCAAGACTCTTCCTGGTCCCCAGAAAGGACAAGGCCTGGAGGCCCATACTAGACCTTTCAATTCTAAATACTTACCTGGATATTCCGAAATTCAAAATGTTGACATTACAGCAGCTTCTACCCATGATGGGCAAGAAGGCTTGACTTGTTACTCTGGACCTCAAAGAGGCATACCCCTATCAGACAAAATTGCAGAAGATACCTCAGATTCAAAGCTGGTACAATGCACTACCAATTCTCTGCACTGCCCTTTGGCTTATCTACTGCACCCAGGGTCTTCACAAAGTGCCTGGCACCAGTAATTGCATTTTGCAGACAAAAAGAAATTCGAATATATCCATACCTGGACGACTGCCTCAATTCAAGCAGAGACAAAGGACATTCTTCTACAGCATCTGGCATTTGTAAAAAAGTTGCTAATTTATCTAGGGTACACAGTAAACGAAAAGAAGTCAAAACTAGAGCCCTCACAACAGATTGTATTCCTGGGTGCCAGCTTAAATACAATGGCCCAGATGGCTTACCTCACGCCAGACAAACAAGTTCAACTAACTCAATATTTTCAACTACTGGCAAAAAAGTCCCATCTCCCTGCAAGAAAAATTCTGCATGCCCTGGGATTCATGGCATCCTGCATACTACTAATACCATATGCCAGACTGCATATGAGGAAATGACAATGGTACCTAAAAAGTGTTTGGACTCGACACTCTCTCAGTTTAGAAACAGTAATACCAATGATTCCCTGCCTACAACAGGAGTTTCGATGGTGGGCACAGGCATGTCACCTAAACAAGGGTCAGCCTTTTACCCTACCCCACAGCCAGGCAGACTCTAACAACAGATGCTTCGGATTATGTCTGGGGAGCACACATGGCAGGAAAATGCATTCAGGGCAAGTGGACCACAGACCAAATGCATCTTCACATCGATCAAAAAGAGATGTTGGCTGTTGAAAATGCCCTAACAGCTTTCAAGGACCTTCTGCATCCAGGACAATTATTATTAAAGACAGACGGCACCACAGTAATATGGTACACAAACAAGCAAGGGGGCACTCATTCTTATCCCCTATACAGGCAAGCCATGACCTTGTGGAACACAGCTCTAACGTATCAAGTTCACCTGCAAGCACAATTCCTGCCAGGAAAGAAAAATACTCTGGCAGACGATCTAAGCAGAAATATCATGGACCCTCACGAATGGAAATTGAATCCACAAATCTTCAGCATGGTAACGCAAAAATGGGGATGCCCAGACATAGATCTTTTTGCCTCCCCACTGAATTGCCAACTACAAAAATTCTGCACGAGGACTTATCACAAACAAGCAAGGAAAGTAGATGCTCTTTTGTTCAGCTGGAAAAACCTAAACGTTTATGCCTTCCTGCCACTGCCTCTCCTTTCAAAGGTACTCCTAAAAGCCAGACAAGAAAAACCACAGATGATCCTGATTGCTCCAGACTGGCCATGCCAGCACTGGTACCCTATCTTAAGGAACTTAGCTCAAGGCCCACCATGGATTTTGCCTCAAATTCCACAGCTTCTGACTCAGCAAAACAATCAGATCCTGCACGGTCAGCTCAAAACCCTAAACCTGGCAGCATGGCAGACTCATTAGTCAAACAGGCAACATCTCTCTCTAAAGCTGTTATGGATGTCATTTTGGAGGCCAGGAGGCCTAGCACCAGGAAAGCTTACTCAGAAAAATGGAAGAGATTCTGCACCTGGAACCAGGCTCAAAACCTTGACCCTCTAGTTCCAAACATTCCTCAGATTTTACAATACTTAACTGAGATGCTGGACAGAGGCCTATCTTTCTCATCAATTAAGATCCAAGCCTATGCCATTTCAGCACATTACAACACGGATCCTCCTTTTCTCTCATCCCTTGCTAAAACAGTACCTCAGAGGGGCTAGAAACATAAGACCGCCCCGGAGAGCACCAACACCAACTTGGGACCTCAATTTCGTTTTGGAAAAACTAACCCTGCCACCTTTTGAGCCAGCCAATACAGCCAATCTAAAATTTTTATCATGGAACCAGCTCTGCTCCTGGCAGCAACTTCAGCACGAAGAGTCTCAGAGCTACAGGCATTAATGGCAGTGGAACCTTTTATAATTTTTCATCAGGACAGGGTTTATTTAAGGACAAACCCTACCTTTATGCCAAAGGTGGTATCTAGTGTGGCTCTTAACCAAACCATCCATTTGCCAACTTTTTATCCAAACCCCCAAAATAAAGGGGAGAAACTTCTGCATTCTTTGGACATACACAGGCAGCTACGCTTCTACTTGGACAAAACACAAGCTTTCAGGAAAACTGAGCAACTGTTTGTAGCATATGCTGCAGGATCACATCTCAAAGCAGACTATATCCAAATGGATAGGACACTGTATACGTTACTGCTACACACAGCATGGAAAATCAGTCCCAAATAACATTAGGCCACATTCCACCAGGGCAACAGCCACTTCAACAGCCTTTCTCAGAGGAGTACCTACCAAGGAAATTTTGGAGGTTGCAACTTGGAGTTCAGTGCACACCTTTACCAAGCATTACCACCTGCCTCTTTACTCTAAATCCAGAGCAGGATTTGCCACTGCAGTTCTGCAGGGCCTCATAGCCAATCCTAACTCTTTATAGACCAGCCCCCCAACCTTAGCTTTGTGATTCTACCCAAGTGTAATGACTGCAGCAGTGTAACATGATGAGCATAGTACAGTTTTGTACCTACCATAAATGTAGATGTTCGAGTGTTCACACTGCTGCAATCCAGGTTACCCTCCCTCCATCCCCTCTGAACTAGCTGGACTTATCAGTACCTTTCTATCCTATACAACCTTTGTGGTGTATTTGCTTGTAACTAAAGGTATTGTTTTTATTTTTATATGTATATCTTTTATTAGCAATATATATTGCTTACCGACATCTGGGGCAAGAAAAACTAAAGAAAATGGCATTGGATGAATCTTGTATACCCCTGACGCACTGACATCAGGGAAGAAGCGACAGCAACCGACACCGGACCGAGACTTTAGAACTCTGGCCGACTGTGGGACCACCTGACGGCAGGATAACCCCAACTGCGGGACCGCCTGACAGCAGGATAACCCAAATGTAATGACTGCAGCAGTGTGAACACTCTAACATCTACATTTATGGTAGGTGCAAAACTGTACTTTTTTTTCCCTTGGAAAAAATTCGCTGTTCTGCATGTTCGATGTTGTCAGCGTTTGCTGAATAGGGGTCGATATTAGAACATTCAACGTATTAAAAAGTCGATGTTCCAATATAGACCCCAGTTTCTCTTATAGTGGAGTCATGCTAGGTCATTATGCAGTCATAATACATGCCACAAGTTTCCCGAGTTGTTTCTTCTACAACGGGGTCATGCTATTTGCGTCTCTAAATCTTCTCCTTCCTTGTTTCACAGCTCAGTGCACTGTTGTGTGTAATACTATGCACTAAATGTTTGTGACAGCCCCCATTATTTTAATCAAATGTCCATAACTCTGACCAAACTTAACATTTTGAGTTCAAAATTTCAACAAGCTATCTCTGGACCAATTCCTCCTGAACTATTATACTGAAGTTGTGCAAGTCAGCTACAACATGCATTTGCACAACAGTACCAGACAGTTGGACAGAAGAGTTCCTAAACTGACTACTTGAATTTTTATATTCAAATCCCATGTCGTTAAGAAGATGTAGTCCTGCACAGTAATCGGTTAAACTGGGCAAGGTGCTACTGTATTTGTCATTATTTTCAGTAATGTCCATATCTGTACCAAACTGTAGTGTTCTCAACTCAGATTGTCAAGAGTACCATCTGTGTGCAACCACCACCTGCACTAGGACACTGAATTTGTAAAACTCTAACCCACCAGACTGTGAGTTACAAGAATGACTGAGGAATAACATTTGCAGCACTTTGACAAAAGGATCCCTCAAATTATCCAGACAATTTCAAACCAGAATTCCATACCGTTAAAATGTATGAACCTGCACAACAAGTTCTTTAGTTGGTAAATGTAAAAAAAAGTTTTGTAAACATTTTTAACAAATACATATAACTCACCCCAAGTGAAGTGCTTGAGCCCAAAGCTTTACTATACAATATTTGACCACCACAACCTCCGTCACATGATCATCAGGCAACATTTACAAATAGAATTGCGCAACTGAACATGACAGTTTGACAGAAGTGTTCTTAAAGTAATTATTCTGAAAATTTCTTACCAAAGTCTGATAGTTGTAATTTTGCCCAACAATCATATTTTAGGTGAGGGAAGGAACTAATCTTTGTTAAAACACATTATGAAATATATAATTGTTGATAACAGTTTTACATTCTGAGAAACTTTGTGTGAATCCTAGAACAGCAAGTCTGTGTGTGTGAAGGTGGGGGCATAACATATGTGAATCTTAGAACAGCAATGTGTGAAAGTGGGGACATATATATATTAAGATCAAGCTTGCTCTCTCTTGGACTAATCGCTTTTCTACAAGATATGGTAATACTGTAGCTAGTATGTATAGCTTGCATCCTGCAAAAAGAGATTTTTGATATTTGCTTTTGCTACAGTTTCATATGTTTCAGAAATTCAGTAGGAAGTAATTATCGTACATAACTGGAAAAAAAAAGAAAACAAAAAACATCCATGGATGTGTAGTAATATCTGTGTAGTGTACAGATATTACTACACATCCATGGTTAGTAATATGTGTAGTGTACAGATATTACTACACATCCATGGGTAGTAATATCTGTGCTGTGTATACTTCATCCTGTTGTATACATATCTCAGTACAAGGAGTATAAGAAAAATGTTCAAATTTTTCAGGCTTGGACAGTCATTTGTAAATCAGATAAACTTGCAAAAAATATTCATGCTGGGTAATAAACTATACCAAATTAGTCTTTTGAACAGAGAAGAGATGTTGCATCCGTTCTAAGAAGACATTTCCTCCTGTTTAAGAATATGCCAGTGGAGATCCCTGGAATGAAAATAGTCTTAGGGCCAGATTCAATAAAGCGTACAGTGTGTACCTGTATTCAAGAACGTCCCTACTACATTTTTTGTGGTTTCTAGTCACTCGGAAAGATTACACTAAATCCTTGTCAATATTTAAAGCTGCAAGAAAATCAGTAGGAAAACTAAAATTAGGAGGAAGAAGGTGTGAATTTATGCCTGTGTTGTCTGTTCACTCAGAAAGGTGTACACTTAGTGTGTAGGCATTATTGAATCCTGGAGTTGGTCTCACTATATGTGAGGTGAAGTATGCTGTATATGTGAGGTGAAGTATGCTGTATACACCACAAACTGAGTTTGCTCCCAAGCCCACTAGATCAGACTTTTTCCTACTGTGATGTCTAGAGTCAAGTCATTCTAAGGAATGTAAACATTCCCTGGATTACCCTGCTATGAACCGAGTATTATTTTGACCCCTAGGCCTTTCGTTACATGCAAATCATAAGGTGTTAAGGAGGATCAACAAAATAAATTGGGCTGCAAGTACTCTGGAGTGGATGATCACATAATATCTATCTCACGTCAGAATTTCAGTCTTCTTAGAGATCATGACTAGTCTTTGAAATATGGGCCTTTACACCAGAGAGTTTTCTGACCAGTATGTTATCAATGTTAAAATCCACTATGAACAAGCATTTTCCTCCAGCTGCCTTGGCTAATATCTTAGCAAGTAAACTGCATGCCATTCAAGTTGCATTTTAATGTTGAAAAGACAGTTATGTATTTTAGAAAGATTGAGAGTAATAGCATGCTTTTAGATAAGCAGAGTCTGTAGCTTATCCAATACCAAAATTTGAAGACAAGATTGCAGTGTGGTCATGCTTGACCTCTTTGCCTACAAAAATTGCTACTTATCAAATTCCAAGTAAATCCACACAGTTAACCTCTGGCAAAATAAGATTAATAGGATCCATACCTCACAACCTTGAAACATCAAAAATCTGGACAAGGCCCATGAAAAATAGATACCAATCTGTACACTGATTAACATCAAATTTGCATACATAATTATGTAACCCCGCCCACTCAAATGAATTGTGGGATACTAACTTTCAAACACAAACTGAAGAACAGACAACCAAAATATGGCACCAGAGTCCCACTGCAGCCATTCCAATGTCCCAGTACCTGTCTATTTTGCCCCATTTACCATAAACACTAATGTGTGCATACTGCTTTACTTCTACAATGATTATTTAGACATTTTATAGCACAATGCACAGACACTAATAGACATCTGCTAAACAAAGCAATACTGGCTCACAATGAAAATAGACTTGGCATTAAAACTTCTTAGCCCTTGAAACTCATTCATTGAAACAGCATTGAAAGACACACCACATCCAAGGAAAATGCATCTGCCCAGTGGTGCATAAAGATTACCTTTGTGCTGTTTTCAAATCATTGGCCCCTCTTCCACACAAAACAAGAAACAGTGGCAGGCTGCCTCTCTCAGTTAGAGATACAGGTGCTAGACCTGGGGTGCATTTCTAACTTCCATGCACTAGTCCAGGTTTCTCTTGAATAGGGTTAGGGAAAAGCTGTGCTTCATACAGATGGGAAACCTGTTCCAGAAAAGGGGAATTCTCTAAGACATATACCTGGCTGCTTTAGAGGTGGTGGGAAACTGGAACGACATGTGGATACTCACATGGGTATTAAGAGAACTGCAATCTGCATACAGTTAGAAATCAAACTATAGCTGCATACAGGCTAGAAATTTGACATTAATATTCAATTGCATTTAGCTCTTAAAAATTCTCTACATTATAATGAAATACGTATCCTGTCAGGCTTGGTTCTGGTACCAAGTAAAACATATCAGACTGGGTATTTTCCTTCTATAGAAATATTAGTTATCCAGGATTGTCAATTGAAACTTTAAAAAAAAAATCACAATAAGACAAACATTAACTCAATCACATCTTACAGATGTTAAAGGATACAGACCTTGACTAATGCATACTTTTAATGGTTTACCAGGAGCCATTTCTGACAATATCAAATTATAAAAGCTTGCTTCAAACAGAAATAAGTAACACAAGAGCCATAAATTCTTTCAGAATGTGTAAACAGCAAAGAGGTTAAGCAGAATTCATATTTTCAAATGGTAACATAAATTAGATTGTGAGGCATAAACTCAATTTTACATTGCTAATTATACCAGGAAAGATGATTAGTAATTAAAAAGCATGAATGTGATTGTTCAGTAGTACATGTCAATGTAAATCAAGCATTACCCAGAGAATGAGGCCTGCTCCAAAAGCTCAAAACAACAGAACAACAGCACACTGCTGCCACTGTAAATCATTGTAGATTAAAAATACAGCTCATTTTCTCTGCACTACTAACAAGAGAATCTAAACTAGCAGCCTAAAATACAAAAAAATAAAATACACCCTCTCTGCACTAAAAATATCCTGGAAATCTATATAGCATATTAAAAACATATATTCAGCACACCTGCACTGTGTTAGTAAGGTGGGAGCATCCTTGAGTACACATTCTAGTTGTAATCTACTCAGTCCAAGAAAAACAAACTGGCAGCAGCTATACTAAAACAGATGTACTGTGGAAGTGACTTCACATACATAAGTGTGTGCATGAACACTAAGTGTATCGGGCATCACCCATTGTTACAGTCAGTGAGAAGCAGCAATGGAACAAAAGTTAAGTTCTCTAATACAGTAACATTATTTTACAAATGTATCAAGCTTTTTTTTTTTTTTTTAATAATGCCATTGTATAATCACAGTAAATCATATCACTACAGATTTACCCATGGCTAGTTGTGATTAGTTGCACCAAATATGGGTAAATCCTACATCATCCACAAACAATAATGATATACACCTATTTAACAGATTTCAGCAAAGTTAAAATGCTCGTGAAAAACTCAGATTTAAGTATCTCAGCAATTGTAACAGGAAAACACACACTATGAGCAGCAGTTTTTTGGAGAATTGCCCTTACTCCAAGGTAAAACAATCTTCAACATAATATTCATACATATATGTGGAACGGAATGTGTGTGTGTTGAAGTTATTTCATGCAGCCCATTTGCATAGCTTATGGAACACACCCCAAACCTTGCATTCCGTACAAGTTATAGAGCTAACCTTTCAACAGATTAAATGCATTTGCTTAAAGTAATTTGATTTTAGGAATATTAAAGGGACTATAAAACAGTGCAAGTATTAACAACTCTTGCTATATCCACTGTGGTACACCCCCGATACATACACACGCACACATCCGTCGCTGTTACATACTCCTTACCAGTTCTTCAGCCAGCCAGGATATCTGTCCCACAGCTTCCGCTCACAGCATACGCGTTCGCCAGCCATTGCTGTAACTATTACCGAATCCATAACTGTTCCCGCTCACAGCATTTGAGCACCAGGCAGAATGAGCTCAATTCTGGATCTGAGCTCAATTCCGATAGGCTGGCAGCACTCACGGTGCGGACATCATTGCGCACACGATGACATCAGCAGAAACAGTGTGAAAAATGTAAACAACGTGGAAAAAAATCGGGAATGAAGGGGTGCCACTCGGGAATCATGACACCCCTTCATTTGGACCCCAAAACTCGGTTAAACCCGAGTAATTCGGGACAGTTGGGAGGTATGATAGGATCACATGACCCCTTAATTACAACTGTGGCAATCGATTACTGTGTTAAAGTAACCACTTAAAAAATGCAATTGTGAAATATATCAAATAAGAAAGTGTGTAAAATCACAATCTGTATTTAATACAAGTACTTTGAAGAAGTGGAAGGGTAAATCAAGAATCGGATACTAAATTTTAAATGATGTAAGCGCTTTCATCCGTATTTATTAAAATGAGCTTCAGACAACAAGAGCAAAGTAAAGAACACAGTTTAAAATAACCCTCCCCTCAAAAACTTCTTTACCACTTATACAAGTCATATCTTAAAGATAGCCCCTCTCTTCAAACATTTTAGATAAAATGTTCAGTTCACTGCTAAAATAATCTGTACTCAGATCACACTCACCAAATTCTTAATATGTTGAGGGTGGTTACTATGATAATCCAGGAAGGTATTAGAATATGTAGGCTTTCTAAATAATTTTGACGTAAAACAACAGTTATTGACATCCTTAATTAGAGTGACATCCAAATAATCAATATTGTCGACCGAAGCCGTACCTGTAAATTTAAAACAAGGACAAATCCCATTCATGCAGTTTAAAAACATTCCAGCATCTCTAGTCTTATCTTTCCATAGAATGAAAATTTTGTCCAGGTAACGTAGGTATAAAGACCAAATGTCATGGAATTCTAAATTGAAAATATATTTTTTCTCCCAAGAAAACAGGATAAGGTTAGCGTGTATGGGTGCACAACTTGCACCCATTACTACACCCTTAACCTGTTTAAAAAATTTCCCACCAAAGGTGAAGTAATTGTCTGTAAGACCGAACTCCATAAGTAGCATAATAAAATTTACAATATCACTACTTAAAATTGAAAGTTTACACAAAGCATCATAAAAAAAATTTCCAGCCCTCCTTTATTGGGAATGGATGTAAAGAGGTCATCTACATCTGTAGTAGCAAAACTACAGTTGTCCAAATAATATTCATTTTTGATTTTCCTAAGAAAGTCCCATGAATCCTTAAGGGTATTTTAGATCCTGTTAATTATATTCTTAATTATAAACTGTTATGGGACGCAACTATTAGTCTAAAGGGTGGGGTGTCAATATTTTTATGGATTTTGGGAATACCAGATATATTGAGGATAATAGGATGCTTGTTCCTAAGGAAATTAAACAAGACTTCATTAGTAGCCCCTTGAAATAATGTGTCCTCAAGCATTAAACATATCTTCTGCTTAGCTATATTTATCTCATTCAATGAGGCTACGATATAAGTATCAGTGTCGTGTAACATATCCCCTATTAAACTTGCATAATCCATACTATCCATAATGACCATCCCCCCTCCCCTTTATCGGGTTTCATAATGCTAATATTTGGATTTATGCATAGTTTTTGTAATAGTTTGGTTTCCTCTTGACTCAAATTAAAAAAAAAATGAATTGTGGTAACTGTAATAGGCTTTGTAAATTTCCTGTACAGAAACTTTCTCGCAGATTGCTATTAATGGGTGCAGTGGTGGGTTGAATGTGGCTTTCCTCTTGATATTAGGACTCTCAGAACTGTTCTCGATTCTGAAACATAACCTTAAAATGTAATTTTCTCGTATACAGTTTGAATTCTGATAGTAACTTGGCTATATCACACCTGCGACTTGGGACATATTTAAGCCCTTTCTTAAATAGGGAAAAATGGGTAGATCCAACCACCTGTGAACTGTAATTAAAAATGTTGAATCCCTGAATACCTCAAAGGCCTCAATAATCCCCTCACCATCTAAAACTTGTTCCTGCTGATTTTCTTCCATTGTTGTTTCTGCGCCCTGTAAGTCTTCCCTGCTGCCTGTTGTGACTGGAGTAAAAAATGATTATTAAATTAATGAGTTTTATTACCGATCCTTTCTGATCGCTAAAGCACTGGGTACTCGTCTTCAGGGGCTACCCCATTGTTATTATTGTGAGGCTGATTGTGGGTATTGGGTGTAGAAATATGTCTGTTGGGACTCTTACTCTTCTCCCCTACAGCACCTCTATCATCCCCTTCATTGTCAAAATACACTTCTGATTTCTTTGAAAAATATGCCTCAGGGATAGGATATGCAGCGTGATTGCTGTACACAAAATCATCAAGTAAAAGTTTATTTTATTTTCTGGCCATATTAAGCGTAACCTGTTCCTCAATCCTATCAAAAATAATATTGTACTGATTTTCAAAACTTGTAAAAGCAACATTATTTGATATCTGCATGTTTAATCCATTAATTTGATCAAACATTTTTTGAATATGATTATTAATTTTAATTAGAAATTGCATTAATTCAAGAACGTGACAGTCAAATATACACAATAGTTCATCTTGACCATAAATGACTCCATTTGGGAATTTAACATGTGCAGGCCTTTTGGGGCTCATTTTAATTTAATACGTTCAGCAAGGTATCCGTTATCGCACTGTAAGGCACGTACCTTGCTCAGTTTCTTTTCAAAATTCCAAAGCATTTCTTGAAAATCTGGAGATCCATGATGCGTTGGAGAAATAGGAACTGAATCCTTTGAAAATACAAACTGTTGAGCCTTATTTCAAGGTTTGTGGTATTGCCCTCCACTATATTAAGCCTCTGTCCACAAGGAATATCATCACCATTTGATGGAACACTGGTCTTTTCTGTTTTACCGTATTATCTGTTTCCTGGTTCATCACAGTGGCTCTTTGAGAGCATGTTGCAAAGACTTCTGGGAATTGTAGTCTTTCCAGGGAGGACTGGATTTGTGAAACCTGGTGTGAAAGCAGTTTAACCAATTGTGATAGATTTCCATCACTAGCTGATTCAATAGTGTTAGCCAAACGTTCAATAGGAGCAGCATTAGCCTCAGATAAAGGACATGCTCCTAAACACTCCGCCATCGTATCAGATCCAAAAAGACGCCTCAGAATAAAGGGTTGGAATCAGTGTACGAATGAAATCCCAATCAGTACAACATGGTTATACCCAGGTAACCCGTGTAAAAGGCAGACAGTTCCAAACGCTGTGAATAAAAGCCAAGTAAATCCACACAGCAAACCTCTGGCAAAATAGTACACAGTAAAATAACAAGCCAAAAGGAGGAAATGCTGCCAGAATAATATAACACCCGAGCTCTGAAGCAATAAAATCATTTATTAAGTGCTCTCGTCCTATTCAATAAGGACTTCTTCAGAATTAAAAAAAACTGCCATACCATCCTGTTTTAAAAACAAAACAAAAAAAAAAACATTAATAGGATCACATTAAGCAGCAAAATTGCACACTGGTCCAAAAGGATGACTGACTCATACTGGTTGCCAAATGTATGCAATATTATGAAGCAAATACTATAGCAAAAGATAGCTATTAATTTTTTGTTACTAGAAAATGTGTTTACAGTGAAACATGAAATCTTATAAATTCAGTGTTCTTTATATTTCTGTGCATTATTTCAGTTTTATCAATATAATTCTTGTAAACTGTGAAACAAAATTCCTTCCCATTCATGAAATCGTAGCAAAACACAAGCCTCTTAGCTTCCCTTAAGGACTCCTCTCGAACCTCTTATAAGAACAAATTCAGAAACAAATGAAACAGAGTCCAGACTGGCCGTAATCTTTTATTATAAAACGTAAGTGCTTTCAGGGTAAAAAACCCTTCATCAGACAAAGTTCACATAACCATGACAGTCTTTAAATATTAAAACATTTCTAAAAGTAACCAATTACTTCCTATACTTGACCCACCTTTTCTTTAAGGCTGGTTTTAAAGGTACAGAACTATTTAACCCAGGTGGGTTGTCAGCAGCCAACTTGTATAATCCATCTTAACTCTGCATAGACCATGCCCCCCCCCCACCTTTTTTTCATCTGTGCAATATGCAGAACCATAAAAAACAAAAGTATGATCTGGAAAGCTAGAACATGCTGGTACAATGGATTATGTTTATCCTTCTGTCTAATAGATGACAAGTGGTGCAATATTCTTGTTTTTAACTTACAATTAGTTTTTCCAGCATAAAAACTCAGACATGACTTGCAGCATGCCAAATAAACCACATTGTCTGTATAGCAATCTGCATAAAACTCACGTGTATTTTTTATTTGTAACAGGATGTATAAATTATTTAAACCATTCACATTTCAACATGCTTTGCAATGCCTACAGGGAAAAGTCCCTGTTCTCATGTGTGCAGAGGAAACACTGTTAGCCTCCTTCTTATTTTTCAAACCAGGTTCTATGCATAACATGTCTTTTATATTATTATTTCGCTCCTAGGTAAATCTAGGTTTCTCATCTAGAATATCCTTCAAGTGATTATTACTTCTTAGTTTCTTCCAGTTTTGCTTATTAATATCAAATATCCCATACACATTGTTACTATAACGTAGCATTACCTTGGGTTTTATGTCATACTTGTGGTGGCAGGTGAATTTGGAAGCAAACAAATCACCTGGTTTAAATGAATATATATCTATTTTGCCCTTATTAAAAATTAGATCTGCTAAGGTATAAAAACACAACATACAAAATTTAAAATGTGTTTACAAAAAGTTGTCAGCAGATGACACCAGAGTTAATACAAATGTGAAGTAATGGTAAAAATCCCTTCTGTATGTAAATACTCTTTAACAAACATGATTTTAATTTATTTATTTATTTATTTATGTATCAGAATATTTGAATAGATTATTTTAATATGAAGGAACAGTTTTTAATAATATATACTTTTTAATGATGATTTTTTATGAAATTTATATAAATTGTTAAGTGAATTAACAAAATGAGAGCAACATAATGAATTATTAATTAGACTTGAGGCTTATTTGATGATTTTAAAAGCACATTGACAATTGATTGGTTAATACTTTTTTAAATGGATATAAAAGATGTATGGTTTAGTTTAAAATGTAATCTGATGAAGTCCATTTGGACGAAAACGCATGTATCAGGAAGGCGTTCATGATTTTGGGATCAACAACATTTTTATTCGTGTTTCGTGTTTGTGTTGTGTGGATTGTCATCCTTACATTAAAAATTGAGGTGGTTTTTGCAGTCGAGTCTTCCGCCTCCTTTTTTCTGGAGTTTGGTGAATTTGGTTCGCTACATTTTCTTTTGTTGGTGCATACTTGTTAAATAGCTTCAACTTATCTCCCTGGTGTTCTTTATTATCAGAAAACCATGGTCTAGCCCTAGCTTCCCTGTTACTGTTCTTAGTTTTTTCCTCTGAATAGCCCTTTTCCTTGAGATGTCCATTTAACACATCTATTTCTTTATAAAACTCATTGTCTGTGCACAGCCGAGAAACTCTGTATCCTTGCCCTTGCATAATATTATGAAAAGTATGTCTAGGGTGCATACTACGTGCATTCAAATAATGATTTTTCCAGCATTGTTTCCTATGCAAGGTGGTGTTTATCTTACCAGTTAAATTTTTATTTAATGTGACATCTAAAAAGGCAATGGTCTCATTGCTGTGCTCCACTGAGAACCTAAGAAAATCTGTAGTTTTCTCCAGATAATCAACAAAGTTTAACAGTTCATCACTGACCTGTGCCCACAACAAAATATCATCAACAAATCTGGCATAAAAAATGTAAAGTCTTTCATAGATGTTCTTGATGAAGTCCTCATAATGTATCACGTTAAACAAGTATGAGCTTAGTTTTATCAGTATAACTCTGTTACAAAAGGTCACTGACATTGATGTGATTCTCATGCTTGAATGCATCATGTTTTAAAAATCTGTGCTTAGCCACCTGGTTCATGGATGAAAAGGTGCTTAGGTTCAATTCACTCACCTGGTAAACAAAGAATAAATAAAAAAAATTGCACATCACTAAACCTGCCACAGATGATTAGTTATCATTATTATTTCAAACATCTGTGAAGGAGGAACATTACCTTACATCCTGATATGTAAAATAGAAAGTGATCTGAAAAGGTTACAATATGCTGAGGTGCTGTTCAGAGTGCAGCATAGTGAGCACACTTGACACTTCTCAAGAGACATAGGTCAGGATCTGGTTTTGTATGCAGTTTGAGAATCTCTATTCTTCTAGTCCTAAAGGCTGTGCAGTGCCCCCTGCCACAATAAATGCATTTTATACCCCTAACTGGGAACAGGGTTTTGTATGTTAACATGAAATTGACATGTAAATGGAAGATTGTTTTAATGAACATTCTTATGGAAGGGTTGTTGCACTATAACAGACTTATTGTCGGAGTGGTATCATCTACATGTTAATTTGGTAACGGAGTGAGTATTCCAAGGAATTGCCAGTATGCATTGTTATAGAGCTATTAGTCATATAAAAGGGGAATCACTTGGGTTATTTATGAAGAGTCCTAGACTGGTTAGCAAAGTGTTGCTTCATATAATGAAGACATGAACTTTTCAGAGATAGCATTTTATGATCAGGGTATATAATGTGGTTTGCATTCACAAGAGAATGTAACATTGAGCTGTAGGCATCTAAGTCTCTGAACACATTACAGTTCAGATTGTACTACAGACATTATATGCAATACTGCTGGACAAGTTTAAATGGAAGTGGATGGATGACTGAATTAATGTTCAAAAACTCAAAAGAAATTATCACACTGGACAAGCACTGCCTTTCTTTGACTTTGATCCTTCTTTACCTGTTAAGGTTGCCTGGGATTCTCCACTGCAAGGAACTGTCTGCACTCTGTTACATGAACTCTGCCATGCTATGGATATGAATGGCATTTACTTTAATGATAACAACTAAAACTGAATGTGACTGTACCCATGTAGACATCAGTAGTCTTTATCTTGGTCTAGGGAGTGTGGAAGTATGACAAGTAACTACACAGAATGACCTTTTATGCTGGTTACAGATTACCATTTAATGTACAATGCTTTTAATTCTTGAGGAGAGACAGTGGTGTTGACTGTGATGGTCAAGGGCTACAGTCTCATGATTCATACCACTGCTGCCTAATTGTGACAGTATGGGCTTCAATTCTACACCTGTGGTGTGGTATTAATGTCAGTATGCAAGGGGAGACTGACCTTATAAGCTTACAGTAAATGTGCAAGGCTAGTTTTGGTAGTAGTCAATACCTGGCCCACCCAGGTAAGGGTAGCACAGATCAGAGTTATAATCACTTGTTGTCCTAGATTTCACTCATTTTTAGACTAAACCCAGTGCTTTCCACTGCAGTCATACCAGCATATGTCCAGAATTATTTTTCTGCATACACACACACACACACACACACTAGTTTTCAGGAGAGGTTAGTAATATCTCTGTGGTACCAACACCCCTTTCCAGCCTTTCAGTAACACTCCCACCAGCTGGACCACTCTGGAACACCAAAGACACAATTGCTGTTTACTCTTAAAATAAGCCATTAAATATTTTATGTTGTCCAGCAGCCCAGGAGGAGATACAGGCAAACCCTCTGGTCTGTTAAAGGAGACAAGGCAGATTACCTAAATGATGCGTGCGTGTGTATTTATTTGTTGTAGATGACTTGACTCACAATTTTATATATATATATATATATATATATATATATATATATATATATATAGGGTTCCTATTAGATGACCGAAGATTTGTTCTTTCGAATGCGTCTTGGTCAAACTTGAAAAGACGAAAAGGCAAAATGACGAAGCTGCATATAAGCAAATTCTTTCCCTGGGAAAAAAAATCGCTTGGCCGCGTCTATTACTTTGCCGTTTTCATCACTGTAGCGCGATCTCGGAGTTGGTATATTTAAGTAGGGTGGGTGTGGTGGGCGAAGCCCCCCACTTTATGTTTATAAGTGTTTTTCGCTGTTCTAAGCGTTCCAGATTGTAAGCTTTCGCTTACATGGGGTCGAAATTGGTTCGAGATGATTGTCACTGTTGAAGTGACACCCTGACCCCATGTACAAAATGGGAAAAAGGGGTTGTGGATGGATGGATGAATATATATATATATATATATATATATATATATATATATATGCATCAACTTCTGCTTACTGAAATCCCACTTAGTCAAACCTTATAATGACGAGACGAATTTGCCACAGATGTAGTTTGACGAACACCCAGATCACTGTAAAAATAACTCCAGGAAATGAACCACTTGTCCAGCAACATGTCAACAACAAACTGAAGCAAATCAAACCCACCCAAGTGGGCTTCACAACCCCATGTGTGAGAGGGTGTAACTAAATATACCAACTACAAGATCACAGTATAACAGAAAAAAGGACAAAGTTCACCATGGTGACCAAGTGGCTCATTTCCTGGAGTTATTTTACAGTGATCCAGGTGTTCGTTGTTATGAAGTTCAACAAAGTTGAATTTTGGAAAGGTGAAGTAGATTCCTAATACATATATATATATATATATATATATATGGGTTCACTACATATGACCGAAGCCCATTTGACTGAGACCAAATGACCGAAAACTCATTTGACCGAAAAACAACACTGGCAGGTATATGCCCTGTTCCTCACTGTAGTGCGACCCTGGAGTGAGAATATAAAGTTGAGGGGGGGGCATGGGGGGCTTAATTGCAGTTTATGTACTATTACATAGATATGTAGCCATTAAAAATGCATTAAGACGTATAATATCCGTAAAAACTGGTTGCAAAATGTGGGGGGCTATGCCCCCCACACCTCCCTAACTTTATATTCTCACTCCAGGGTCGCATTACAGTGGGGAACAGGGCATATACCTGCCAGTGCTGTTTTTCGGTCAAATGAGTTTTCGGACATATGGGTTTTCGGTCAAATGAACTTTCGGTCATTTGGTCTCAGTCAAATGGGCTTCGGTCATATGAACCCTCGGTCATATGTAGTGAACCCATATATATATATATATATATATATATATATATATATATATATATATACACACACACACACACACACACATATATATATATATATATATATATATATATATATATATATATATATGTATGTATTAGGAATCTACTTCACCTTTCCAAAATTGTATATATATATATATATATATATATATATATATATATATATATATATATATATATATAGAGAGAGAGAGAGAGAGAGCTATCATGGTTTCCAAGATGTTTAGATTGTTTAAAGATGTGCTTCAGAATTCCATTTTCAAACAAACAAAAAAAAAATCTGTGGTGAATCCTGTCCAGGTAGGAAATCTTTAAATGACACATGTGACTGCACATAACTTATACATGAAATTACACAGCTACTAAGTGTCAAAGAGTTAAATAAGGTATTCTTGAGTTGTATACTTCTGATGAACGTCCATTTATATGTTTATTGTTTTTGAAGGTGGATAAATATACATTTCAATTGGATTTGCTATTTGGAATTGTATTTTTTTAATTAATTTAATTAATCAATTTATTTTAATTTGCTCTGGTCCCTATCTATCAATCTTCTGCCAGTTACACTTTTGGCAAGCCCCTCTCCCTCGATGAGAGCATTAACGCACATTTTTTCATTGGCATGAAAAAATGAAGCATTCTTGGAGCGGCTTTGTCATCTCAAAGTGGGATTTGGTTTTGACTTAAGCTCTAACTCCCCTCTATGCATACTCTTTGAGGGCCAAGGGTTGGAATGTAGTGGGCCTTTAAGATGCATGTCATCACCTTTGTGTGTGATATGACCAGTTGGCATTAACCCCTTAAACACAAGCACCCCACACATGATCCCCAGTCTACAGCATAAATTCTATAGATGGAAGTAGGCCTCAAGCACTTGCCGTGCCCCTCCTCTAAAGAGAGAGTAGCAGGCTGTCACATTTCTTTCCTCTTCCATACCATCTCCAACCAATTCCCAAGCCACTTTTTGATCTTGTGTCACTTGGGATGTGATTGAAAGGTTGGCTTGTTTGCTACAATAGTGTGAGCCCTGAAAATTTTAAAGTGGTTAAATTTGGTATTGTAGAATCTTATTTTACCAGCCTGTTGTGTCGCCGAGCATGTTTTCCACTCTGAGTAA